>NW_006399860.1:7275704-7294154 GCF_000299155.1 Elephantulus edwardii | reverse complement strand
GCGACCCCTATGAAGGAGAGTCCTCAACACATGTGTGTCTCTCATCCTCTCTCCAGATATTTCAAAATACATATTTTAATACATATATAGCATTTATTTCAATACATATGTAACATATATATTTCACAGTGTGTGTATGTATATAGATAGATATAGATATAGATAGAAAGAGATAGAGATGATAAAGATAGAGATAAAGAGATATATATATTTCAGTATGAGTTTAGGAAATGCATCCATAAACTGTCTTTCTAATCAGTCCTTGCTCATGTTTTTGCTGAACGTATTCCTTTTAATGGCACCGCTAGTCCTGATCTCCATAAATGATTCCACCTGACTCCCCATGGTGACAAACCCAGGTAGTATCAAGAATAATCTCATTGATAGGACAGAAAAGTATACATTATCATTTCATTATGTCCTCCACTTGCAGCCATAGTTATGTATAATCTGCTTATGTTATTTAATCAGCCCTTTCTTGGAAATATTTTTCTTTTACAGCTACGGAATATCTTGAGAGGTGCAAGTTTTCAAAAACACGTATATTTGAGTCAATTGAACCAGAGCAATATAAATTTATTCATAATAGCAATATAACTTACAAATGTAAAAACAAACCTGAATACAAACAATCAACTTGTATAAATGGAAGGTGGTTTCCTGAACCAACCTGTACAGGTAAGATTTTTTTATAATGTTTAGAAATTTATTGTATTTTTTTCCTTAACTTGTAAATATATCCTTGCATCTTTTTTTAAAATTTACTGTTAATTTCAATGAACACTTACAGAGACTTTGGATTTCCATTCTTTCACCATTGCATTTTTTTCCCTTCCCAGCCCTCCCCCACCCCCAGTACACTACCCCCTTGG
Organism: Elephantulus edwardii; assembly: GCF_000299155.1. NCBI lineage: Eukaryota > Metazoa > Chordata > Mammalia > Macroscelidea > Macroscelididae > Elephantulus > Elephantulus edwardii. The sequence goes on along the minus strand of NW_006399860.1, from coordinate 7,293,282 downwards.
AAAAGTAAAACAAAAATTATTTCATTGTTTTACAATCCCTCCCCCCATGTCCACTCCACTTTGCAGCCTTCGCTCTGGACTCCTGTCATGACAAAAATACCTAGTCACATATCCTCGCATCTTTTATGCTCAGTGAAATAACTCTATCACAAAAGGACAATTAATGTGTAAAACCACTGTTACAAAAACACACATATGATTGTGGCAGGGGAATAGGAAAGAATGAATAGGGAGTAGGAAAGAATGGATAGATAGTGAACATTGTAAAAAGTGCGAGGATTTCTGCTGAGAATTCAAAACTTAATAAATAAAAAATAGCAAAGACCAGGTGAGGACAGCCTTATCTGACCTTCATCACCAACAATGTCACAAAACAGAACTGTCTTGTCAGCAGGATTAACAAAACAAAACCAATCCCTGTGAGGTCAGACATGTCCCCCAAACACCTGTACCTCTTTCTGTTTAAAACTACTCACTTTTTCAATGGATCTAAAATGTGCTGGGATAGCTCACAGACCACACAGGAACATATTGGAGAACTAAAAAGTTTAGTAGCAAAATACAGTCAGGACAGCTTCCAACATTTGCTTGCAGGTTCCTCAGCCTTGAGTCTCATGACTTTAGGCTAGTGTTACAGAGTTCTCAGTTCTGACAGCTATCACTCTTATAATCCTGCACAGTCCTCCAAAAAACTTTGGCAAAAGGCTCTTAGCTGTGTTCTGTGGCAGATAGCAGTCCCATACCAGCTCCATCTGTTGTTGGGTCTCTGCTTCTCTCCTTTAGCCCATGGCTGCTGCTACCATAGTTCTAGCTGGCATAACGCAATCATCTCTGGTCCTGAAGGGTACCCACTGCATGCTGGCTTCTATTTCTCTGGTGGTTAAGCTTCTCCTAATCTTCTGCTGGATCTACTCAATTTAATGGTGAGACTAGTCAATCACCTTGTGGATTAGTGAGACCAGCTAATCCTTTTACAGATTAGTGACCCTAGTCATTCTTCTTGTGCATAAACTAACATGCTCTATTAGCATATCCCTGCTGGTCCACAAAGCAAAGTTAAATTCAATGACTAGGAAAGCCATTTTGAACTCTAACTACTCCTCCCTACAAACATTGAAATAGGTGAATGGAAGTTCATTGTGAAATGAAAAACAGATCACACGTTGTGTGTACTGCAATTAACAATGTGAAACAGGATATGTGTGACTGATTGACTTTTAAAAACTCTAAGGAAAGATATGTTGCCAGGAGAGACCAGTCCTTGGAAAGGACATCATACTTGAAAGGGTAGAGGGACAGTGCAGGAGAGAAAGACAATGGATGAGGTGGATTGATACAGTAACTAGGGTTATAGGGGCAGGTTTGTCAGAGATAGTGAGATTGGCTCAGGATAGGACAGGGTTCAGAGCTATTATACATAAGGTCAGTATGAGTCACAGATGACTTGATGGGACATAACAACAGCAAGGAAAGTTATAGACACAAACAGAAACCATCATAGAGGATTGACAGGGATAGAAAGGAAGAGAGAGGGGAGAATAAATTTGTGGTAGAACAAAGGGAAAGGAAAGCTATTGTGAAGATTGGATGAAATGTCATAATAAATGACACTGATCCATTATAACTAATGTCATCTAACAGAATGTATATGAATAATTGAATAAAACCCCACAAAATAGCTTTTAATTACAAGTAATTTTCAAATTAAAAAGAATTTAAAATTTAACCAATAAATTACTAGAAAATAAAAAAGAATTATATTACTTCATTAATTGACTGTTTAACAAACTACACCGGCCTAGTGGCAAATAGCTGCATTGCAACAGCGTGCAGATCGAGGCCAGCTTGGGAGAATGATGTTCAATCTCTTCCCATGCTTGTTGTGTGCACCATAGAGTCAGAACCTACCCATAGTTGGTCAACTATGGGTAGGTTCTGACTCTATGGTACACACAACAACAACAACAACATAACAAATTACACAGAAATGTGATAGATTTAAATTAACAACGTCTGAACCCTAAACTTGCTCGGCACTGCCGCACTCTCATGTCTTTCATCTTTTTATCACACACACAAAAAATCTTATTTTATAGTCTTCTGCATATACCAATAATCTGTCATCTATTATTTTCTTCTTAGTGATCTTGAAAACAGTAAATCATATGAAGATTTGAAATTTCAGTTAAATAGCAGAACTCATTCTACTGTATAATCTTGCCTTTTGTAATATTCCTTTTGAAACAGTGAGACATTTGCTACCATTATCCTTAACATGTTTAATAATTTATTCAAATCTAGTTTAATACATTTGCCATTTTTACACCAATCCTAAGGCAAAGCAACCCTGTAGACAAAAGTTTGGAATCTTGCTTCATCCAACCATTATTCTTCATACAATCCAGCTTCTTTTATTATTTGTCCAGCATACAAATTGAATAGGTATGGACAGAATACAGCCTTAATACCAATTTTATTTTCTTTTTTGTCATCTTTTTTATTTCCCCCCATTCATTCATTATTGCACTTTTTTTCTCCCTGCCCACCTCTCCCCCAGTTCACTTTTCTCTTTGAAAAGAAAAAAAACTTTTTTTTTTAAATTGTTATACAATCCCCCCCTGCCCAGTACACTTTATTATGCAGCTCTTATTCTGGACTCTTGCCATGCAAATAATACCTAATCATATATCCCTTTTAAACAATTCTCTTCCTTATCTGTGTTAATTCAGTGTACATTATTTATCCCCAATTTTCTTAGTTTCCCCCTAAACCCAATGTCAGGCCTGTTTTATAACAGTGGCATTATGCAGTATTTGTCCTTTTGTGACTGAGATATTTTACTCAACATAATGTCCTCCAGGGTCACCCATTCTGTATTAATATTTCATCATGAATTCTTTGGGGTTTGTTGTTTTTTTAATTATTATTAAATTTTATTAGTTTTAATGAACATTTACAGAGATTTTGGGTTTTCATTCATTGCTGCACAGGATCTCATTGTGTGAATATGCCACAGCTACTCTATCTATTCATTTGTTGATGAGCACTTGGGTTGTTTTCACCTCTTTGCTATTGTGAACAAAGCAGTAATAAGCAGAAGTGTACATGTATCTGCTCGGGTGGCAGTTCTGGTTTCTTTAGGATATATTCCCAACACTTTTCTAAATATTAAACTGTGAAGTGCTCCCTTTTTTGTTTTGTCTCCATAATAGATTTTACATAAACACAATTAAATGTTCTTGGATTCTCATTATTATCAATGTTACTCAAAGTTTGCTGTGATTCACACAGTCAAATGTCTTTGCATAGTCAATAAAACACATATAAATATTCTTCTGGTATTCTCTGCTTTCAGCCAAGCTCCATGTGATATGAGAAATAATATCTCCTTTTCTGTGGTCTCATACGTATACAGTTTGAATGTGTATTATGTGTGTGTTCTTGTTTTGTGCTTCTGAGTCAGAACAGTCTCATAACTGACACTCACATGGAATTTTAGAGATTGCAAATCACTTTGAAAAGTATTACCCATTTTCCTTCTGCAGAGCACCTGATGTATTTGAATTGCCTGCCCTTGGATTACAAGTACAACTTCTTACCCACTAGGCCACAAAATTCCCTATATAATTAGTAAAGAAAAAATTTTATATGCTATTGCGTGCACATGTTCCTCTTCATTCTCTCCTAGAAGTTTTTACGTTTCAGTGTTTTCTTTTAGAAATATTATATATCTTATGTTGCCTTTTGATAAGGAGTTCTGGCCTCATATATTCTTCCAATATCATCTTGATAAAACCTTGATAGTTCAGTGTTAAGCCATTAGCTATTAACTGATAAATTCTTCGTGTGAATCCACAGAAAAAAGTGACAGTCTGCTTCTCTGAAGATTTCTCATATTGGAAACCTTTAGGATAGTGCTACTCTGCTGTCAGTATTGTTCTAAAGTGCAATGACCACAAGGAGTTTGGGTTTTAAGACAGATATAGCTATTTTCGTGTTTGCATTGCTTGAGATATAAAAATATAGGGTAGAAATGTATAGAACATATCTACCTAGACAATGAAAAGATGTCCTCAAATCTACTGATAAGTTATGGACAGTTGATGATGGATTTCCAAACCATGAGCATGATATGCTGTTGTTTTTATGTGCCATTGAGTCACCTGTGACTCATAGCGACCCTATGTACAACAGCCCTGAATCCTACTCTATCCTGTGCCAATCTGTGTTTTTTGGGGCACATTAGCCTATAAATATCTATAAGATCAAGTTTGTTTATTGTGTGGTTTAATTCTTCAGCATCTTTGTTGAGTTGCTTTCTGGTAGTTCTGTCTTTTCTAGAGTGTGGTATATTGAAGTCAACTATCACTATAGTGAGGTAACCCGTGGTTGCTGTGATGCTGAAGACTGTGACAGTGATGTGCCAATCGTGGTAATGGGTACCCATGGTGGACAGTGTTGGCTGGAGCTTCCCGACTAAATCAAGCCTGGAAGCAGGAGCGGCATCCACTTCCGAAATGGCTTGCCTCCAGCAACTCTATGTACGAACAATGCTCAGGCCTTTCATTCATAGGGTCCTATGAGTCGTCTACTACTCAACGGCATCAAACAACAACAACAACAACAACATCACTATAGTGATGTTATCTATTTTCTTTTTTTTAGTTTTGTAAATGTTTGTTTTATCTGTTTTGCAGGTCTCTCATTTGGTGTATAGATACTTATTATTGCTCTGTCCTTTTGTTCTATTGACCCTTTAATCATTCTTGTCCTATGTGACAAATTTTTGCATTGAAATCTATTGTATCAGAGATTAATATTGCTAGTTCTCCTTTTTTTCTAGTTGCCATTGGCTTGGTATCTTTTTTCCCACCCTTTTATTTTTAGTCCTTCTTTATCTGCATTTTTAGTTGTGTCTCTTGCAGACAGCATATTGATAGATTTGGGTTTGTTTGTTTTTTTTTATCCAATCTGTTACTCTTTTTCTCTTCAGTGGTGCATTTAAACCATTCATATTCAGTGTGATTATTGAGAGGCAAAGTTTTATTGCTGTCATTTTGTGGAGTTCTTCTTGATGTTGTTGCTAGTCACTTTGGTCCATCCTGCTTTCTGTGGCACTTCTGTAAGAAGGACATCTCAACGTTTCCTGCAATGCTGGTCGTTTTTACAAAATCTCTTAGGTTCTGTTTTTCTAAGAATATCTTGCTCTCTCCTTCATATTTGATGGACAGTTTTGATGGGTGATAAATTCTTGGTTGACAGTTGTGTTCTTTGTATGTTCAATATATGTCATTTCACTATCTTCTTGCTCATATGATTTCTGCTGAGAAATAGGCCCTTAATCTTATTTTCTCTCCTTTATAGGTTACTCTTTTTTCCTCCCTCGCTGCTTTTAGAATCCTCTCTTTTTCTTTGGTTCCGGTAAATTTGATTATGCTGTGCATTGATGGTTTTCTTTTAGGGTTTATTCTATACGGTGTTTGCTCAACTTCTTGAATATATATTTTCACATTCTTCATTATGCCTGGGAAGTTTTTTCTAGTAATTCTTCCACAACTCTTTGGTGTTTTTACTTGTTCTTCCTGTTCAGGGATTCCGATGATGTACATGTTATTCCTCTTGATGGTGTCCTACATTATTCCTAAGTTTTCTTGTTTTTCTCTCTTTTTGACTCTGCTTTTTGTCCCAGCAGATCAATGTTGACAATTCTATCTTCTATTTCACTGGTTCTGTATTCCTTCTCTTCAACTCCATTCATGTGTCCCTCCATCATGTTGATGGTGCCTAAAACTTTGGTCCTCATATGTTTGGTTTCTTGCTTTTCCAGAACCTCAAATGCCTCATTTGCCTTATATATATAGTTTTAGATTTTTTTTTAAGCTTCTCCTGCCTTTTTGTTTTTGTTTTTTGGTTGTTTTTTATTTTTGTTGTTGTGGTGGTGGTGGGTTTTTTTTTTTTGCAATGTCATGTGATTCTTCAAGTTTGTCATTCACCTATTGAAAACGTTCAATCACTGTTCTGTTAAATTCTGAGTTAGAAATTTACATCAGACTTTCTGGCTTTGGGAAATCCATTGGTCCTGTGTCACTTTTTTGGGGTGACTTCTTACTTTGTGCTTGTGTAGAGTATGAGGTAGCCTGCTTCTTGAATGACATTTCTGTGCTAGAGTTTTTCATTCCTGAGGTGATAACTGGTTCTTAGCTGAAGTCACTGCTCCAGGAGAGGGTTGGGCAGCTACCCTATCCGGGCAGATAGCCTACCTGTGTTTCTCTCTGAACTTCTGACTCAAGAGAAGATTTGTTTCAGTTGAGAGAGAAAAGGCCTGTGAAAGCAGCCTCCTCTGTCAGTCAGCTGCTGCTGCTAAGCCAGTCCAAAGTGCTCCAGGCTAAAGGAAGTTAATTGACTGGATATGGTGTACATGCATGGAGACCTAAATGGAAAACCAGGAAGCCTTGGTTTTCCCTTCAAGAACTGGATCTACTGCCTCCTTTGAGCTCCAACTGCCTCACTCCCTTCTACTTGAGCTTAAGTGGTCCCACATGGTCAAGCCAAACAGCTATGATCCCCACAAAGTACCTCCCTCAAATTCCAGCTGTCCTGCTGGCTCCCCAGAGTGTCAGTTCACAGTATGTCACTCCCTGACACGGTGGTGTGGTGTCAGTTTCCCAGCACAGCATCAGCTCCCCTGCGCAGGTTTATTGTCAAATCCCTTGTTGTGAACATGGCTTAAGCCATGAATAGTATTTGTTTTTTATTTTATCAATTTTTTTTTTAATTTAGGTTGTTTATTTTTCATTTCAATGAACATCTACAGAATTTGGGGATTCCATTCATTCATTGTTGCACCCTTCTCCCCACACAAACCCCTCCCCCTCCCCCCCATTTGCTCCTCTCCTTGAAAAGCAAAAGAAAAACTCTCTCATTGGTACACAATCCCCCACCGCACCTCCCCAAACGCCACCCCCTACCCCCAAATATCAATTTTAATGAACATTTACAGAGATTTTTTATTTCCATTCATTCATTTTTGCATTTTTCTCCCTGCACACTCCTCCCCCCAGTTCGCTCTTCTCTTTGAAACGTAAAAGAAAAATTCCTTCATTGGTTTACAATCCCTCCACCCCAAGTACACTCCACTATGCAACCTTCATTCTGGACTCTTGTCATAACCATAATACTCAATTATATATCACTTCTAAACTGTTCTCTTCCTCATCTGTTTCAATGCAGTATACATAATTTATCCAGTTTTTCTCAGCCTTACCCCAACTCTGATGTCAGTCCCATTCTACAACAGTGGCACTATGCAGTATTTGTCCTTTGGTGACTGAGATATTTCACTCATGAATAGTATTTTTGCCAATTACACTTTCCAACTTTTGATACGGTATGAAAGATATACTTATTGTTTGTGTATGGATTTTATAGCTCAAAGCCATACTAAATTGTGTTTTTTACAGTATTTCTTTGTAGCTTTCATAGAGTTTTCTGTAAATAACTATATCATTGTAAATGAAAAGGTTTTCATATCTGCACCATTTAAATGTTTTTACTCCTTTTCTGATTTCATAACACAGTCTAGAACCTCGGCAGTAGTGAGTTGTGAGAACAAACATTCTTTACTTTCTTCTTTGCTGGATATCTAGTTACAATTATCATGTAAGGCATAATTTTTTAAAATAATACTTATCAGATTGGAGAAATTTTAAACTTTTAGCTAGTAGATAATGTTTGTTAAAAAACAGGTTATCAACGCTTATCAGTGCTTGTCAATTTTTATTGATATAATTAAATTATTTTTATTTGTTGAATGTTGAATTTCTTATTCTGTGGATTTTAAATCCAGAGCAAATATTTCTTTCTGAAATAAGATTTACTTCACTATTCTACATTAGTAAGTCTTATGATTTAATAATCAGTTACTTTGAAAAATTTCATTTTCTGGGTTTGTGGTTGTTGTAGTTACTATGTGCCATTGAGTTACCTGCAACTCATAGAGACCCTATGTACAACAGCTCTAAACCTTGCTCTATCCTGTGCCAACCTTTTTGTCTCTGACACATCTACCCTCATTTCCCTAGTCACTGTCTCAATCCATTTCATCAACTGTCCTCCTCTCCTGTGCTTCCCATCCACCCTCCCAAAGATGACATCCCTCTCCAAGGACTGGTCCCTCCTTGCAACAAGTCCAAAATATATCAAAAGAAGCTTCAGAATCCTTGCCTCAAAGGAGCAGCATGGTATTACCCTCTCCAGCATAAACCTGTTTGTTCTCTTAGCAGTCAATGATATATTCAGTACTCTTCTCCAACACCACATCTCAAAACCTCTATTTTCCTTCTACCATCCATCTCTCTGATGATAGTAAATGATTGTAAAGACCATGACCTGGATCAGGTGCACTTTAGTCTCCAGACTGACATCATTGTTCTTAATTACTTTGCAGAGGTCTCTGACAGCAGACTTTCCCAACTCAATATGTTGGGGGTTTGTTTGTTTGTTTGTTTTTAAATTTCCTGGCTGCTGGTGCCAAACATATTGATTGTGGAGCCAAGCAAACTTAAGCTGTTTACAATCTCAATATTTTCACAATCCATCCTAATGCTGCCAATCATCCCAGTGGTGAGAATATTTGTTTTCTTGCTATTGAGCTTCAATCCATATTGAAGGCTATATTCCTTGACCTTCTGCAGCAAGCACTTCAGGTCCTCCTCAGTTTCAGCAAGCAGAATTGTGTAGTCTGCATAACACAGATTGTTGAAGAGAGTTCCTCCAGTCCTGATGCCACATTTCTCCTCAAAGTGCCCAGATGCCTGGATAATCTGTTCTGCTTGTAGATTGAAAAGGTATGGAGATAGGACATATCCCAGGCATATACTCTTCAAAATTTTGAATCATGTAGTTTTTTCTTGCTCTGTTTTGATGACTGCCTCCTGATCCAAGTATAAGTTTTACCATCAAGTGTTCTTCAATTCCCATTCTTCTCAGAGTTAGCCACATTTTGTTGTGGTCCACACAGTCAAATGCTTTTGCATAGTCAATGAAACACAGAAAGCCATTCCTCTGGTACTTCCTGTTTTCAGCCAAGATCCATATGATACTAGCTACAATAACCTTTGTACCATGAACTCTTCTAACCCCAGCCTGAATTTCTGGCAGTTTTCTTTTGATGTGCTGTTCCAGTCATTTTCGTATACTCTTTAGCAGAATCTTGCTTGCATGTGATATTGATATTGTTCGATAATTTCCACACTCTGTCAAATGACCTTTCTTTGGAATGGAAGAAATGTAGATCTCTTCCAGTTAGTGGTCGGGTGGTTGTCCTCCAGATTTCTTGAAACAACTTGATGAGTACATCAAGAGAAGCATCTGTTTGTTGAAATATATCTATTGGTATACCACCAATTCCTGGGGCCTTGTTTTGACAGTTCCTCAGAGCAGCTTGAACATCTTCATTCATCACCACAGGCTCTTGCTCATATGTTGTTTCATGAAATACTTCTGTGTCTGCTAATTCCTTTTGGTACAATGACTCTATACTCTTTTCATCCTATTTTAATACTTCCTGGATCATTTAATATTCTGCCCAAAGCATCCGTAAGTATTGCAACTCAAAGATTGAATTTGTTCTTCAGTTCCTTCAACTTAAGAAATGCTGAGCAAGTTCGGCCCTTTTGATTTTTCTGACTCCAGCTCTTTGTACATTTCATTATAAAACTTTAGTTTTTCTTCATATGCTGTCCTTTGAAATCTTTTGTTCAGCTTTTTAATATCTTGATTTCTTACCTCTGTTTTGGCTTCTTGGTGCTCTAATACATATTCAGAGTCTCTTCTGACATCTTTTTCATGCTTCCTGGATGATATTTTTGTTGATATACTCCCATAACTCATCTGGTCTTCTCTCATTAGTGTTCAAACTTGTTCCTGAAAATGTTTTTGAAATTCAAGTGTGATAAACTTGAGGTCATATTTCATATCTATGATCATATGGAATATTTGTCTTTAATTATATTTTCTTATAATATCTCAAACAGATTTTCCTTTGTTTGGTTGTTGCAGTATCAAACAATGAACTGAGAAGTGTTTTATGGTCATCTGTATTTTGAAAGTCTAGGTGAAATAATTGTGTTACTTTTTCCTTGTAGATTTGTAGCCTTTTCAATGAAGTTGTCTAATAAGTTTGTTTTCTGAAGAGTTAAGTTCCACTAATATTTCTTAATAAGCTATTAAGACTTTATTGAATATGCAAAAGATTGAAGAAGTGTGGAGAAACTGTGGAGTACATTACTAAGAATGGGAATACCAGAACACTATATTGTGCTCATTAGGTTACATCTTTGTTCTTCAAGGAATTCTTTGGCAGCACACACACCAAAAAAGGGCTGTACTATTTGTATTTAACCTGTTCATTTCATAATGTAAACTTTAAATATATTCTCTGTTGTTGCTGTGTTGTTAAGTGCTGTTGAGTCATAGACGACTCATAGAGACCCTATGAATGATAGATCTGAACACTTGTATAACTTTCATCGTTTCTCCACATTCATAGAGTTTCCAGAAGCAACCTAACATAGAAGTGGATGCCACTCCTGCTTCCAAGTTTATTTTAATTGGGAGCACCTCCAAACACTGTTCACCTTGGGCAAACATTATCGCACTTGACATATCAATGTCACAATGCTTAGCGTCACAGCAACCTAGAATTACCTCTGTACAGCAAATGGGCAGACTTAGAAAAATGTTTGACCAAAACCAATTAAAACCGGGCCTAGGTTACTCATAATATAAAATAGAGTATAAGAGCTATATATATAACACTATGCACCCGCTAGTCCTTTGAGGGATTTTTTGACCACTTATATTTATAGAAACATTCCTTTTTAAAAATAAAAATATTTTCTATCCATGCTGATAAAATATACATACGCATAACACACAAATTCATAGGAGTGATGGCATGCCCATTTTATGTAATTTATTTAATTTATTGACATTCAATTGTTTCTAACTATGGTTGGTACTAGGTGTTGTCAAGTCAACTACATCCCACAGCAACTTTATGAACAAAAAACAGATTTGAAGATTTGCTCCTAATATTAATTAAATATGATATTTTTTCTTTATATATATATAAAATCCTTGTGGGATAAAACGTTTTAATCCTAATAGTCATCCTTTCTGCTTTCTCTTATTTTGATGACCCTTCTCAGTTCATTTTTTTATAGTGCTAATATTTTCCTATAAACTATATTAACATTTTAAATATTCTCTTCTTTATGTTTGACTTGTTTAGCATTCTCTAATTTTAGCTGGATTATTTCTCTCTCTTTACTGCTTCAAAATATTTTCTGGATATTATCATTTTTATAGGATTTATTTTTCCTCTCTTCCCTCTACTTTTATTTAATGTTTTATTTCTCTGTCTCTTTCTATTTCTTAAAAGAGAAAATGACAATGTGTGTTTATAATACAATTTGACACAGTTACAATAACTTTGCTGTTATTCTTAGGTGTAATGTCTATTTTGACTCATAGGGAGCCTTCCTGTCTGAAAGAGAAGAACCAACTCGCAGAGTTTACTTGGCTATATTTTATATAAAAACATATTGTCAGGTCTTTTTTAGTGGAACTGCTGAATTGCTTGAAACTACCAACTGTTCATTTACGTGCTCAGTTCTTTACATAAACTTTACACACTGTGGCTCTTTTCCTTTTTTCATTTACATTGTTTTTTTATACAATCATTTATATTTATTGTTTCACTTATTTAAATTTTATCTTATGCAATCATTTCTACACATTTTGTTTTATATATGAAGTCCCGATTGCACCTTGCATAGTTATTTATGCATCCCCATTCACCCACTAATCTCTGCCATACTAGTGAGTACTTCTCTATTCTTTAGCACTCCTTTTCTGCTTTGCCTTTGAACAGTTACACATTCTTGTTTTTATTTACTAATTGCAATATCTCTCTTGTCTTTATCTTGTAATTTTTACACTTACACTTTTATTTCTATAAACAGCATTAGCCTTATAACACATATTGTTGATATGCAATTAGTTCTCATGAAAATTTAAATATATTCTAATTTCCCTTGTGATTTTTTTCTCACTTCCAGTTATTTGGAAGTATGCTAATTTCCAAATATATTGTTTCTAGAGATTTTGTCTACGTTTCTTATTTAATTCTGTTGTTGTCAAAGAAGATACAGTGAACACTTTCAAACTTTCAAAACTTATTCATGCAGCTTTTGTTGCACATCAGATTTTCTTTATCAGTGATAATTCTGTGGATACAAAGGTATATCATAAGGGAGCTTTATTACATTAGTTGTAAAAAGTTGCAATGCTAAGCTAGATGTAGGCAGTTTGAATACATCAGCTGCTCTGTGGGAAAATAATGATGCTTATCCACTGGATGGTCAGCTATGAGTTGGTCATGGTATATAACAAGATCATTAAGTGTAGGATTAAATTATTGATTCATGACATTCTTCAGATATCAGTACTTTACTTTCCCCATCCCCCCAAGTTATTTTAAGTCCCAGCAAAAATGGTATTATACTGCTAAGTAGGAATATTAATAGATTGACCTAGTGGTTATAATAATGGGCCCAATCTATCAGAAATCATGCAGATGGCACAAGATAGCACAAAATCCATATCTGTTGTTCATGTTGTTCTTAGGTCCATTGTATTGATTACAACTCATAGTGACTCTGGCCAATAGATCTGAACCTTGCCCTATCCTGTGCTATCCTCATCATCTCTGATATAATTGAGTCCATTATTACAGTCACTGAGTCAATCCATCTCATTGAGGGTTCTTCCTCTCTTTCACTGACTCTCCACCTATACAAGCATGATGTCCTTCTCTAAGGACCAACCAACCCTCATGACAACGTGTCCAAAATATCTAAGGTGAAGCTACAAGTTCCTTGCCTCCAGTAATATCCTGGTTGTACCTACTAGAAGACATTTTTTATTTGTTCTTTTAACAGCCCATGGGATATTCCAATGTAGAATTAATTAATTCATTCTAATATATAATTAATTATGTATAATAAATTAATGCCAATGTATAAGTAATTATAATTAATTTCAATCTATAATTAATATTGTATCATTAACTCATTCCAATGTATAATTATTAATTAATTCCACTGTATATTCCAATACAAAATATCTCTTGATCTCCTAATTATTTGAGGGTCCACCTATATCAAAGGTTTTAATTATGGATCTAGTAAAGATTAAATAATTGACAATTTCAATCTTTTCTCCAACTATCGTGATGTTGCTTATCAGTCCTTTAGTGAGGATTTTTGTTTTCTTGATTGAGATGTAATCAATATTGTAATTTCTGATCTTCTGCAGTAAAGGCTTCAAGTCTACTTTCTTTTTTTTTTTTTTAATTTGGACAGCAAAGAAAATAAACAGATTCATCCTGGAGAGGGTTAAACCAGGCTACTCCTTGGAGGCAAGGATTCTGGGGCTTCGTCTGACATACTTTGGACATGTTGTAAGGAGGGACAGGTCCTTGGAGAGAGACATCATGCTTGGGAGGGTGGAGGGACAGCACAAGAGGGGAAGACCCTCTATGAGGTGGATTGATTCAGTGACTGGGGTAATCAGGATGGGTGTGTCAGAGATAGTGCGATTGGCAAAGGACAGAGCAGAGTTTAGGGCTGTTGTACATAGGGTCGCTATGAGTCGCAAGTGATTCGACGGCACATAACAACAACATTATTAATTTCAATGAAAATTTACAGAGACTTCGGATTTCCATTCATTCATTGTTGAACTTTTCTCCCCTACCAACACTTCTCCCACTACACTACTCTCTTGGAAAAGTAAAAGAAAAATTATTTCATTGTTTTACAATCCCTCCCTCCAGGTCCACTCCACTATGCAGCCTTTGCTGTGGAACCTTGTTATGACAAAAAAACCTAATCACACATTCCTTTTAAACAGTTTTCTCCCTCATCTGTTTCAATGCAATATACATTATTAAACCCATCTTTCTCAGTCTCCCCCCATTCACGATGTCAGTCTTGTTTTACAACAATGGCACCATGCAATATTTTTCCTTTTGTGACTGAAATACTTCACTCAGCATAATGTCCTCCAGGGTCACCCATTTTGAATAATATTGCATGAGTTCCTTGTTTTTCTTTCTTTCCCCCCCTTTTCCCCCTTGAAAGTCTGTTTTAATTGTCCCATTGCCACAGTGCTTGTCAAAACCAGTTCTGATTAATCTTTGTCAGTGTGTCCTTTGCCATTCTCTATCACTCCTCCCTGAGAGAGACTTCACCCTGATTCATAAGGAAAAGGGGATGGCATATTCTCTTAGTTACTTCCTGCTGAAAAGGGACACTGTAGGTTTCAGGGTGAAGATCTTCTCTCACTACTCCAGAGGGGCCCTTTGGCAATAGGAAACACGTAGACTATTGTGGAGATTGATTTTGGAATTTAGATGCGCTGTTATCAATTGTGCTTAGCCTTACATGTTCATATCCTTGAAGATGTATCATGGAACTGTTGCAACTTAGAAGACACAAATTTAACTAACAAGTTAAAGGTACATGAGTCAAAAACTAAAAGCAATAAGATTCCAAGTAGAGGTTCTAACAGTGGCATGGCACAAATCAAGTTACAGAGGGAAGGTAGTTCTTAAAATAAAAAGCTTATTCACTAGCACTTTGTCTATTATAGTATAAAGGTTAGGAACCACAAGATGTAGAGGCTCAACTGTGTCATTTATTGTTCTTAAGTCCTGGACCAAATTCCATGTACCACTGGGTTGTTTTACAGCTCGGAAGTCCACATGCAAGGCAGAGCTGAAGTAAGGAACTGCTTATGAGGTTTTCCATCAATTCCAACAAGTAAGAAATAGTGAGAAGATTTGGGACCTCAGAAAGCTTTTAGCACCAAATGATAATAGGCTCTTGTGCCCAGGAAAAAATGAATATACTTACCAGCAATGTTAATGCTCACCCACGGCTCTCTGGGAGGATCTGAATCGCTGAAACGCAAGTCTGCTTTCTGTAAGCAAGGTTTTCTCATCAGCATAAAACGGGTTGATAATGAGTCTTTTTGCAACCCTGACATCACTTTGTTCTTCATGTATTCCAGCTTCTTGAATTATTTTCTCAGCATTAAAAATTAAGTAAGCATGGAGAAAAGATCCATTCCTGACACACATTTACTGATTTTAAGCCACTCATGTTCCCTTTTCTGTTCCAACAATCCTTTCTTTATATATATATAGGCTTCACATGAGTGAAATTAAGTACTTTGGTATTCCTATTTTTTCAATATTACCCATAATTTGTTATGATATACACAGCCTTTGCCTATCAAGAAAATGTATGAAAACATCTGTCTTGTATTTTCTGCTTTCAATCAAAATCCACCTGACATCAGCAATGATCTCACTTGGGCCACAGCCTATTCTGAATTGATGTTGAATCTCAATTTCCTTTCCATGTATTGGTATAGCCATAATTTAATACTTTCCAATAATATTTTACTTGAATGTGAAATTAATGCTATTATTCAATAATCTCCATGCTCTGTTGGGTCACTCTTTTTGGAAATGGGAACAAATATGGATCTTTTCCAGTTAATTGGCCAAGTGCAGTCTTCCTTGTTTGTTGACAGAGACTGGGGAACATGTACACAGATACATCTGTTTCCTGAAGCATTTCAATTGGTATTCGATAAATTCCTGGAGACTTATTTTTTGTCAGTATGTTCAGTGCAGCTTCTTGAATAGTTTACACAGCATGCAGATTAAATATGTGTGGGAAAAGGATACAACCTTGGCGCAGTCTCTACAGATTTTAAACCATGCAGGGTACTATTGTCATGTTCTGACAATTTCTTCTTGATCTTTTTATATGTTTGACATGTGCACAATTAAGTATTCTAGGATTCCTAGTCTACTCAGTGCTAGCCATAATTTGTTATGATACACACAGCCAATTGCCTTTGCATATCAATAAAACATAAATATCTCTTTAGTATTTTCTACTTTCAACTCAGGTCCACCTGACATCGCCAATGATATTAAAGTCATGTTTTACTAATCTTCTGTAATATTTTACTTGCATGTGATATTAATGTTATACTTCAACATTTCCACACTTGTTGGATAACTCTTCTTAAAATGAGAGTAAATATGGATCTCATCAATTCAATCCTCCTGATACCTGACTTCCTTATTAGTTGATTGAGGTTGGTGAACATGTTCAGGGTTGTATCTATTTCTTGAAACAACTCATTTATTGTTAAATCAATTCCTGGGCCTTTATTTTTTTGTCAGTGACTTCACTGCATCTTGTATTTTTTTCTTCAGTACTATTGGATCTTGATCATATGTGTCTTCCTAAAGTGATTCCTTGCGGACCAATTGTTTGTTTGGTTTTAAATACAGTGATTTTGTATTCTCATCATCTTCTTTTGATGTTTCCTGCATCATTAAAAATTTTGCCCATAAAATCCTTCAGTGTTACAGCTCAAGGCTTTAATTAATTCTTCAGTTCTTATAGCCTGAGAAATTCCAAACATATTCTTCTATTTAGATTTTCTGTCTTCTGCCTTCTTGTCCATTCCATTTTAATTCTTGGCTTGAACTTTTCAAGCCAAAACAAAACAAGAAAGACTATATATATATATAGTGTATATATAAATTTTTATTTTAGTTTATAATTAAAATGCATTAAATAGAATAATTTGGGCTAGACTTAAGAAAAGTGAAAATTAAGGTCATTTAGACAAAAAAAAAAAGTATAGACTGAAAAATATCTACCAGAATACAGTAAAAATTACATAGAAATGAGACAAAACATTTTTAACAATTATAATATATCCCTATTGATTTGATAACTCTTGTGGCCCAGTGTTAAGTTGTGGTGCAATGCAAAAGGCCCATAGTTCAAACCCACGAGTTCACCCACAATAGAAGAGTGCACAGTCTCTTCTTGTGTGATTACCACTTAAAACCCACTGATGTTGGACATGATGTTGGAAGGGGTGGAGGGTTGGCAAAGGACAGAAAGGTCCTCAACCAGGTGGATGGATATGGTGACTGCTGCAATGGTCTCTTGTATGTCAGGAAGTGTGAGGATGGTACAAGATTGAAAAGCACTTGCATCTTATGTATATAGGGTCGCTATGAGTCATTCTCTACTCAATGGCACCTTACAACAACAACAAAACCCACTGAAAAGTCAGGTATAGGTCGGTTCTGACTGGATGGTACAAAACAACAAAAATGACAACATATTGATTTATACAGAAACAGAAAACCTGAAGTGATTAGTAACATTATTGATGTATAGTCAGTCAAATATTTCCCAGGAGAATTACACTGTATAGAATAACTGAAACATTCACATAACTTCCCTAAGTTCCATCAACTAAGATTTTGACAAAGGTAAAGCAGAGACTACAACAGATACCATGGAGACATTGCTCTTAGGTACATTCAGAATCCATATTTAGCCACACAGGGCTTTATCTTCAAGAAACCCAGATACAAATTTCCAAAGGGGTCTTTCATTATTATTAT
>NW_006399860.1:7266870-7275076 GCF_000299155.1 Elephantulus edwardii | reverse complement strand
AATATAATCCACTCTGCAACCCTCATTGCATACTAATATGTTTACGGCATTGAAGTCTATGGGGGAGAGAATAGTCTAAAAGTATTATATTTTAGGGTATTATTTTTATCATAGAATTAATTTTTAATCTCAGTTAAGAGTTAATAAGAGATAAATTGATGTTTTAATTCTTCTGGATGTTTTATTCATTTCAATGCTAGAAAATCTTGTGAGACTTTTAATTCAATGTCAATACAGTTTTTAATAAGAATTGATAGTGCTTGTTATTAAAAGTTTGTAATCCATCTTAAACACTATGCTGTTTAAACACTGTGCACCGCTGAGTGGGAACCAACTCATAGCTGACCCTCCATTGGGTTTTAAAAGACAATAAATAGCATGGGAAGAGATTGCTCATTGGATATAATTAAAACATGTTATAAATAAATTATACAAGAATGACACAGAGAGGGAACAAAATAGAAAACAAATTATAAAAACCATAAAGCAAAATTTAAAATAATTAGTTTTTATAAAGCTAAAAAATACTGCCTCTATTAATTTGTTGTTGTTGTTAGGTGCCATCATGTTGAGTACAACTCATAGTGACCCTATGAACAAAAGACCTGAACCTTTTCCTGTAACTATCATCATTCCTCTAGTGTTCATAGGGTTTCAAAGGCCTACTCTTTTTTAAGAAGTGTATGCCAACTCTGCCTCCAAGTCTGTCTTAACCTGGAAGCTTTACCAAACCCTGCCCACCATAGGTAACCCTTATGGCATTTGACACACCAGTGGCATGCCTTTCAGTATCACGGTAAACCCAAGCTGATTGGTCTTTTGGATTTAGTAACAATCACCTGTGGGCTGAAAGTGTCTTGCTTAAATCAATCAGTACCTGGTGGGAGGGACTTATTATTTAAAAGTTGGTTGGGTCCTAACTAATTCTCTAGTTTGGAGGTTTTTGTATGAAGCAATTGGTTGATATTAATACAGAGACTGATAATTATTATATGGTCATTTTAGATATATAGATACTGAATAAACTTTACATTAAACTATTGTTGCTGTTGATTGTTGTGGAGTCGAGTATGACTCTTAATGCCCCTATGAACAAAAGACCTAAAAGCCTTTCTATACTATGGTCATTTATCAATGTTCATAGATTCCAGAGGCATGTTGTTTAGGAAGAAGATGCCATTCCTGCTTACAATGCTTTAAAATAATAATTTTTATTTTCTTATTTTTAGCCAAATCTAATTTTAATATTTTTTAGAAATATTAAAAACATCATGCCCACCACCACCTCACATTCCCAATGCTCGAGACATGACAACAACAGTGAATTATCAGAATGGAGAAAAGGTGTCTCTTCTCTGCCAAGAAAATTACCTAATTCAGGGAACCGATGAAATTCTGTGTCAAAATGGAAGATGGCAGTCAATACCACGTTGTTTTGGTTAGTAGTTTTAAATGTGCTTTACAACATCCTTCTAAAATGAGGTCAATATTATTCTGTGCTCTTCAAAATTGAACAAGAATTTTAAACACATCTTTTTATATCTATTCCTCTTTATTTAAAGCAGCATATTACAATCAGTGTACATAAATTAATCAGTGTTCTTTCATATATTCCAAGATAAATACAAAAGACTTAGTTATATTCTTTAAAAACATAAATTTTTGTTATTTAATTCATCAAGAACAAGTCAATAATGGAGATATCATTCAAAATGTCTTCAAGAAGACAATCACATAAATGTTGTAAGGATATTTATTATTGCAAAATCTACACAGTTGTTGTTGTGAAGTAGTATTATGTACTTAAATTTTCTATGTTTTAAAATTCTTGATATTTCATTTTACTATATTGATTTTTCATATAAAATATATTTGATTCACCATTTGATCTCTGTTGTTCATTTAGAAAAAATTCCTTGTTCTACACCACCTCATATTGAACATGGATTCATTAACTCAGCAAGATCGTCAGAAAATGAGAAGGAATCATCTGAAACCAAATATCCACATGGGACTAAATTAACTTATATTTGTAAAGATGGTTTCAAAGTCTTAGAAGAAAATGAGATAAGATGTGACATGGGAAAATGGAGTACTCCACCTCAGTGTGTAGGTGAGTGCATGTGGCCAGTAAAATTCTGTTTTCAAAATAAATTCTTAATAATGATCAATGTTTACTGAAAGCATAATACAATTTAAATATATATGTAATTATATCTCTCACTGTTGAAAGTGATTTGCATGATCTGATCAATCATATTTATGCAAATTTCTTGGACACAGAATTTCTAAACAGTATCACTTATTTTGTCTTAAAACGTAATTGATTGTATAATTAAACCTATATATTTATATAGGTTATAGCATTTGTCTTGTCAGTCAGGGTTTAGAAAATTTTTTTAATTTGTACAAAAAATTTCTATCTCTCTTTCTTTCTTTCTTTTTTACTAGTTTATTTAAAAAATTCTAATAGAAATTTGAAATATTCTTTCAATTTCCCTCACCGCCCCATCAAATTATACAACCCAATGATTAACCCCTCTTCCCCCTGTACATTCACATCCCTCTGCTTCCAGCATCTCCCACCCCTCCTGGATCCTTATACTCATTCTACAATAATGGTCTTATACAAGATTTTTCTTTGTGGGACTGAGTTTGTTCACTCAGCATAATGCTTTCCAGTCCCTCCCAAGTTAGGTAATAATCTACAAAGTTATTGCTCCTGCATGCTGCATAGCATTCTGTTGTGTGAATTTACCATAATTTATCAATCCATTCGTTTGTAGTTGGACATATGGGATGTTTCCATGTTCTTGCGATGGTGAATAATGCCACTATGAACAGAATGTTTTTAAAAAAAATTTCTCCCAAATGTTCCTTTTGATTTTTTGCAATAGTGCATATCTTAGAATCATTCATCTTCAATGTTTCCTGTTCATTCTCATGACTATTTAAGAGAAGTGTAGATTACATTGTTCATAAATTCCATAATGCAAGGGTTTTTTATGATTGTGATAGAGTGTAGAATGTTAGATTTAAAAAGTGCTTGTACACTTTCATTGTGGTGTGATAGTAATAGTTGTTCAGTTTTTCAATGTTCTCCCTATTTTATTGACCTCTTTCAAAGAACCAGCTCTTGGTCTTGTTGATGGTCAATTGTTTTTCTCTTTTCTCTCTCATTGATTTCAGTCCTTCTACTTATCATTTCCTTTATTCTAGAGTCTGTGAGGTTTGATTGTTGTTCTTTTTCTATTAGGTGGAGATATTGAGTGAGGGAATGAATTTTGCTTTTTTCCCCCTATCTTTTCATGTATTTTCCTTTTGCTATAAACTGCTACCAGACACAGAATTGCTTTAGCTGCATCCAGAGGTTTTGGCACATTGTATTTTCATTATCATTTGTTTCAAGGAACTATTTTATTTCTTTTAAAAAATTTTTTTCTATTAGTCATGTTCTAGCTGGTAATTGTTATCTTTCAACCTTCCGTACATGGTATCCTGTTGTCGTCTGGCTCTCATGATTTCTCCTTAGAAGTCAGAACTTAGTCTAATTTAATTTCTTCTGTTGGTGACTCTGGTTGTTGGTTTGTTTTTTGTTTTGTTTTTGTTTTTGAGCTACTTTTAGTATTCAATATTTATCTTTTACTTTGGATAATTTGACTATCATAAATCTTGAAGTGTTTCTTTTGGGATCTAGTCTGTGTGGGTTTCTTTGAGCTTCTTGAATGTAGATTTCCTTGTTCTTCATAATGCCTGGAAAGTTTTCTTCTACTATCTCTTTAAGACTTTTCCCTTTCCTTTGCCTGTCCTCTCTTGTTCTGGGAGTCTGATCTTACATATATTGTTCTTTTGATGTTATTCTACTTATTCTATTGTTTTCTTCATTTTCTTTTTGTTTCCTTTATGTTTTCTCTCCTAGTATGTTCCATTGATATCCTTATTTTCTAGCTTACTGACACTGTTTGATGTTTTTATTTCTGTTTTTTCTCCCCTTTAGCATGTTGGCTACTTCTCTCTCTGTTGTTTGTTGATTTTTTTTAATTTCTTGTACATTTTTACCTATAGCATTAATTCTTTCTTCAATCATTCTTTCAATTTCTTTAGTAATTGTATATATTTCTTCTGGCTCCCTGTCTCTGGGATATTTGCTTTGTTTATTGCTTCCATTCTTTCTTCCATTATTTCCACCTTTTTCGGTAGCTATTCACATAACTTTAGTTCATTGTATTTCTTCTGGACACTGTCTTTGGGGTGTTTGCTTTATTTATTGTTTCCTTTTTTTCTTCCACTATTTATAACTTCTGTAGCTGTTCATGACTCTGTGTCTCTGTCTCTGGGATGTATGAATTATGTTCTATATTTTTAGGAAAGCTTATTTTAGCATCTTTCAATATTTTGACTCATGGATTAAATTTGCTTTGCAATTCTCTCAGCTTGAGAAATGTAGAGCTAGTTTTCCTCTTTCCATTTCCCAATTCCAGCTCTCTGCACATTCCATTACAATTCTTTGCTTTGGCTTCTCAACCTTCCCCTTGAAATCTTCTCTTCGGCTCTTTTACCTGAGCATCTTTCCCCTTTGTTTTAGGTTCTCAACGTGCTAGTGCAAATTTCAGAGTCTCTTCTGATATCTATTTTATGTTTTTTTCTCTCTTCTCTGTCTTTGGAATGACCTTTTGCTTTCTTTATAGATAATATCCTCAATGTCATGCCACAGGTAATCTGGCCTTTGGTCATTGTTGTTCAATCCTTCAAACCTATTCTTAAGATGATTTTGAAATGAGGGTGGAATAGACTTAAGAAAATAATTTGGTTCTCATGGATTTCATTTTCGTTAGCCTCAACTTGAACTTGCACATAAGTATTTGATGATCTATTCCACAATCAACTCCTGGGCTAGCATTGATTGCGGATATTGAACTTCTTCAAAGATTTCTTCACAGATATAGTCAATCTTATTCCTATGTTATCTGGTGAGGTCCATGTGTAAAGTTGTCATTTGTGGTTTTTCTAAAACATTATTTCAGTGTATAAATCATTGAACAACAGAAGTTGTCCATTCTATTTCTAGCTGTATTTCTGCCACCCATTTCGTACATTCTTACTAGCAGTTCTTCTTCTTTGGTTCCAACTATTTCATTTTAGTAACCAATTATTATTTAAGGCATCTTAATTGCATGTTTGGTTAATTTTAGACTGCAAAATCTGGTAAAAATTTTCAATTTCCTCCTCTTTTGCTTTAACTACAAAAGCATATATTTTGGTAACAGTTGCATTACAGGTCTTCTTTGTATGCATATGGATAATATTCTAACACAGCAATAGACTTCAGGATAGAGTTTAAAATTGACTTTTTAACTATAAATTCAACAGCATTCGTCTTCTGTTATTCATTTCCAGCATGGTTTACCTCATGATTATTTGATTCAGAGTGATCAAAGCTTGTCCATTTCATCTCACTAATGTCTAGAATGTTAATGTTCATGAATTCCATTTTCTTTTTCACAATTTCTGATTTCCAAGATTCATGCTCTGTACATTCCATGTTCCAATTATTAAAGGGTGTTTGTCACTCTTTTTCTTCATTTGTATTTACTTTCAATCTGGACTTTATTATTACGACTATTCACATTCCTCTACTGTTCATAAGATTTTCAGAGGCCTGTTATTTGAGCAGTGAATTGCCAATACTGTCTCTTAGTCTCTCTTAATCTGAGAGCATGACTAAAGCCTGTCCAACATGGGTGACCTGGTGACCTTAGACACACTGGAAGCATAGCTTTCTGGATCATAGCAACCCACAAATTACTTCAGTACTGCAAATTTACAGACATGTTCTGTACTAAGCAGAACAATTAATTCCCCAAATACTGAAAATTCCCCATCAAACTGACAATCTACCTCAAATAGGAAATTGGGAATTGTGTTCCTGGGTGGCTGTTGAAACATTCTGTTGAGACTCATGACCTGCATACTATCTCCTGCATGTGGATGTTAATTTAAGGTCATGTGAAAGTCTCTTCTGACTCTTTACTTCTAGTGTTTCACACAAAGCCTAAGGTTCACAGGCTTAAGGGCCCAATGAATTGTTAATCACAAAGAACCACCTTTCTGGTCTTAATTACTTTAATTAAGAGGCTTCTAGCCTCTTAATGGATTGACACAGTGACTACCACAATTAATTCTAATGTGTTAGGAATTGTGTTGTGGCACAGGATATGGCAAAGGTCAGATCTGTTGTTTATAGGGTTGTTATGGGTTGTACTCAATTCAACAGCACCTAACAACAACAGCCCCCAACTGATTGCTAATCAGAAAGGTCTGTCCCTAATCCCAACTGCTTTAATTAAGAGGCTTCCAGTTAATAAAATACTGTTTAATGGCCCATCTGCATTTGGTGAAAGTTTTACCACTTCATTGCCATTTTTGATACCTCCTATTTCCATCTATTGCCTTATTTACCTGGCTGTAACTTTCAGTAAATTATTGAATAGGAGCTGTAATAGCACACAGCTTTGTCTAAGCCATAAAAGAAAGTTTTTAGTCTCTCCCTTGAGAATGTTTTGTTATTACATATGTACTCTTAACTATGTTGAGGAGATTCATCTATCTTTCTAAATTTCTGTGTGTTTTAGTCAAGTAGGGGTGTTGGATTTATTGAAGGCTTTTTCAGCGTGATTTGACAGGATCACATTGCTATTATTCTTTGCTTTGTTAATCCCTGTATTCCTGTTGTGCAACCCACTTGATTATGATTTAATATTTTTTTTTCTATGCTATTGATGTCTATTGGCCAAGATTTTGTTAAGGATTTTTGTGTCTATGTCCATGAGCAATATTATTCAATAGTTGTCTTTTTTTTTGTCATGTCTTTGCCTATTTTTAGTATTAATGTTGTGCTTGTTTTATAGAATAACCCTGGAAATTCTTATTTTTCTATTTATTGAA
This sequence comes from Elephantulus edwardii, assembly GCF_000299155.1. Classification (NCBI taxonomy): domain Eukaryota; kingdom Metazoa; phylum Chordata; class Mammalia; order Macroscelidea; family Macroscelididae; genus Elephantulus; species Elephantulus edwardii. The sequence goes on along the minus strand of NW_006399860.1, from coordinate 7,268,131 downwards.
ATAATTTAAATGGTATTAATGATAGTTTACCTTTGAATGTTTGGTAGAATTAATTTGTATAGCCAGTAGGCCAGAACATTTGGGGGAGTTTTTTGGGGTGGAGGTGTAGGAGGTTGGATTCTTTTTATGAACTGCTTAATTTCTTATTTTGTAATAGGTCTGTTCAAGTGTTTCACTTCTATCTGTGTCAATTTGAGTTAAGTGTTGAGTTTCCAGAATTTTATAAATTACCTCTAGGATTTTAAATGTACCAGACTTTTCAAAATATTCTAATATACTAAATTTAATATCAGCTGATTCTCTTTTGGTGTCACCTCTTTAATTTCTTACTCTTTTTAATATTTTCCTTTGTTAAGTTTTCCAGTAGTTTGTCTATTTAATTAACATTTTACCCTTTATTAATCCTTTTGAACAGCCAGCTCCTGGTTTTGTTGATGGTTACAATTGTTCATCTTTTTTCTTTTCCATTGATTTCAAATTGTTTTAATTTGCTGAGTCTTGCGTTGTGTCTGAATATGCTGTTGCTTCTAGAGAATGTGTCATGTGCACTTGAGAAGAAAGTAAATTTCATTTTTTGAGGTTAGGTAATCTGAAAATGTTTATGTGGTTGAGTTGATTAATTGTACAGTTCAGTTCTTCTGCATCATTTTTGAGTTTCTTTTGAGTTGACCATCTTTGATGAAAGTAATCTGTTGACGTACCTAATACTATTGCAGTGCTGGTTTTTTTTTTTATTCTTCACATATGTTAAATGTTGTTTAATGTATTTTTCATGTCTACTAGTGATGTTATATCTGGAGGGACACTCTTCCACTGTGTACATCACTCTTTGTCAATGTGCAGTATGAAGTAATCTGGGTTGCTGTAATGCTGAACTTTATACCACCAGGGTATCAAATACCAGAATGGTTTCCCAAAGTGAACAGTGTTTGGTGGAGCTGCCAGTTTTAAAACAGGTTTGGAAGCATCCACTTCTAAACCACATGCCTCTGGAAACGCTATGTACTTGGAAAAATGGTGATAGTTATGGAAAGACATTAAGTCTTTTGTTCATAGAGTCATTATGATTCACACCCAACTCAGCGGCAATCAACACAACAATATCATTAGGTGTGTAGATGTTTTTGTTGTTGTTGTTTGTTTGTTTTTTCTAGTTTAGTTTGTTTATTTTTCATTTCAATGAACATCTACAGAGATTTTGGAATTCCATTCATTCATTTTTGCACCCTTCTCCCTGCATGCCCCTTCTTTTTTTGCCTCC
>NW_006399860.1:7263870-7266322 GCF_000299155.1 Elephantulus edwardii | reverse complement strand
GACAATGCTTTCCACAGTGGTTGCACCATTTGACACTCCCACCAACAGTGAATAAGGGTTCCAGTCTCTCCACAACCTCGCCAGCATTTGTTGCTTGCTGTTCTGTTAAATTTTGCTAGTCTTACTGTAGTGAGATGATATCTCGTGGTTGTCTTGATTTGCATCTCTCTCAGAGCTGGGCATTTTGAACATTTCTTCATGTGTTTGTTGGCCATCTGAATGTCTTCCTTGGTGAAGTGAATGTTCATATCCTGTGCCCATTTTTCAATTGGATTATTCTCCTTTATCTTGTTGTGGTGCTCATGTTAACTAAGGATGTCTTCTTCTATATTGAGACTTCAATCATTAGTTTCCTTCCTTAACTCTTATGATATTTTTAAATGTGACGTCCATTTTAACAGAGATTAGTATTGCTAGCCCAGCTTTCTTAGGTATGCCATTTGCTTGGTGTATTTTTTTTTTCACACTGCCTTTGATTTTTGGTCTTTTCCTTGCTTGTCAAATGTATCTTTTGCAGGCAACATATATATGAGCTCTTAAAAAATCCATTGTGCTACTCTGTTTCTCCTTTTTTAAAAAAAATTTATACTAATTTATTTACAAAATTCATAAAGTGTAAACATTTTTTTTGATCTTCCCCTTTCCTTTACCCACTCCCCCTCTACCCTTCAAATTGTGTGACCTTATAATTAAACAATCCCCCCATCCTCATATTCATTTTACAATAATGGTCTTATACAGTATTTATCTTTATAAGACTGAATTAGTTCTCTCCAGTCCCTCCAATGTTAGGTAGTAATTTACAATATAATTCTATTTACAATATAATTCAATAAGTATTCTATTGTATGAATGTACAATATAATTCAATAAGTATTCTATTGTATGAATGTACCATAATTCCTCAATCTATCCCATTGTGGTTCCTATGTTCTTGCTATGATGAGTAAAGCCGCTATAAACTTTGGTATACAGGTCTCCATTTGTGCCTCAGTTCTCATTATTCTCAGAGTATAGACTAAGCAGTAGAATAGCTGGATCATATGTAATTTTTATGTTCAGTTTTTTGAGGAAACACCAAACTGCCTTCCAGAGTGGTTGTACCATTCTACAATCCAACCAAAATGTATAAGAATTCCCATCTTGCCACATCCTCTCCAACATTCATTACATGCTGCCCTACTAAACTTTGCCACTGCTACTGGGTAAGATGTGATTTCATTGTGGTTTTAATTTGAATCTCTTACTGCCAGTGATTTGGAGCATTTCTTCGTCTGTCTGTTGGGCATCCGAATGCCTTCCTCTGGGGAAAGTCTATTCATATCTATTGCCCATTTTGTAACTGGATTTTCAGTCTTTTTCTTCTTAAGGCCCTGTAGGATTCTATAAACTTTCATTAAAGACCATGGTCTGGTATGGTATTGCCAAATATTTGTTTCAAGAAAATAGGTTTTCTTTTCAACCTGTTGGGAAAGAATTTAGATGAGCATAGAGATTTAATATTTAGAATGTCCCATTCATCAATTTTATCCTCTTCAGATTGTGAATTTCTGGCTATGTTTGTCAGTCCCTTTACACCATACACTAGACCTTCTATGCTTGGTCTCAGTTTGTATCTTATGAGCTTTAAGAGTTTGAGCTTTATTCCTGGGTCTCTGATTCACCTTGAGTTGGTCTTTGTATATGACGTGAGATGTGAATCCTGTTGCAGCTTTTTGCAGGCACCAGTCCAGTTCAGCCAGCACCATTTGTTGAAAAGGTTGTGATTTCCCCATTTGATAGATTTTATTTTTTTGTTGAAGATCAGTTGACCATAGATAGATGGGTCCATTTCTGGGTTCTCAAACGCTCTTTCTCTTAATTGATGTGTTTAAGATGTTCACATTAAGTGTGATTATTAATAGGCTAGTATATATAGTATATATCATTGTCATTTTGCAGTGTTCCTTTCTTTGTTCTTGCTGGTTGCTTTGATCCTTCTGCTTTTCTGCTATCTCTGTGTAAAGGACTTTACTTAATATTTCTTGTAGGGTTGCTTTTGTTTTCATAAACTGCTTAAATTCCGCTTGTCTTTAAATGATCTTATTTATCTTTTGTATTTGAGGGACACCTTTTCTGGTTACAGAATTTTTGGCTATAAATGTTTCATTTCAGTCTTCTCTATATATTAGTCCATTGTCTTCTTTCTTCCCTGCCTTCTGCTGAGATGTCAGAACTTAATCTAATTGGTTCTCCCTTGTAGGTGACACAATTTTTCTCGTGCTGATTTTAATACTTTTTAAGAGGCATAAACGCAGGTTATATACCTGGATTTCACCTGATGGTATGCATAGGAATCAGATTGATTACATATGTGGAAAGAACCGCTGGAGAAGCTCAATATCAGCTGTGAAAACTAGGCCAGGAGCTGACTGTGGAACAGACCACCAACTACTCATATGCAAATTCCATA
>NW_006399860.1:7252852-7261865 GCF_000299155.1 Elephantulus edwardii | reverse complement strand
GATTCTGAGGCTCCGTCTAACATACTTTGGACATGTTGTGAGGAGAGACCGGTCATTAGAGGGGGACATCATGCTTGGGAGGGTGGAGGGACAACGCAGGAGAGGAAGGCCCTTTATGAGGTGGATTGATTCAGTGACTGGGATAATTGGGATGGGAGTGTCAGAGACAGTGCGATTGGCACAGGACAGAACGTAGTTTAGGGCTGTTGTACATAGGGTCGCTATGAGTCGCAGGCGACTCGACGGCACATAACAACAACAACAACAACAACAACATCTATCCTTGTTTTCATTTTGGAAACTTTCAAAATGATTTGCTTTGATAATATTTTTAATAAGTGGTGTACAATTTGTCATTTGCTCAGCTTCGGGTATTTATGTGTGCTACCCTGTTTTTATCTGCACAAGTTTTTCCATGTGTGTTTGTTTGTTTGTTTGTTTTGTTTTGTTTATTTTCCTGTTCTGCAATTCAGTCACACATCCTTTTTTTTTGTTTGATGCTAACCTACAGGGTTCTAATGTGGGTTTTTATTTTTGTTTTCTATATTCCTTCACTCGTCTCATTTTTTTTCTCTTTTAAGTTCTCATTGAGGTTCATGTCTTCTAACTCACTTAATCTCTATTCCACCTCTTCTATTCTGCTTTTCTCTTCTCCCTCCATCGTATATTGAAAATATCTGCCATTTCAGTTTTATATTTTGGGTTGTACTTACATGTGTTCCTGTTGTTTCTACTACTGTATTGGTTTTATCTTCTGACTTATGGTAAGTTCCCCCTTTCTTATTACTGTTTACTTATGACTTCAACTCTTTCTCCCTCTTGTAACTTTTTCAATACCAATTCTTGAAACTGCATATCAGCCAATTTGTTCTGCCTTCTAGGATATTGGTTGGGTCCTTAATCTGGTCTGGTTTTATTTATGAAAAGGGTATTTTTGTTTTTCATAATGTTTTGTTTTATATTGCCTGCTGTTTTCTTGTGAGGTTGATATTTCAACCTTAAGAAGACAATATCTCTGAGTTGAGCCTGGCACTTCTTAGTAATCCTGCCAGCTACCCCTTTTCCCCCAACTCACAGGGTTTCTACTCAATAGTTATCCCTGCCAGAAATGTACCTGTGTTCTCCCCAAGGCTGGAAGAGAGGGCTCCCCTTTGCATATAAACTCCCTGTGTGAGCTGGGAACATTTCAAGGAATTCAGGGACTCTGAGAAATACAGTCCAGAACTCTTCTCCTCTTCTCAAGTCTGCTAATGTAAAACTCTTAAGATAATAATTTATGCTCTGATTCTCCAATTATATCATCTCATTTTGACACATTAAGTTTAGTATTTAACTTTTCCATCATTACCAGTATAAATATCTTTGTGTGGTAAATAATTATTTTCAGTGGTCTGATAAGCTAAATCAGATGACTTAAATTCACTAAGCAGTTTTTAGGTAGAAAGGTCTAATGATCTGTTTCAAAACATTATAAGTAATTCTGTACTGTGACATATGAAGATGGAATCTACTTGATATGTAAAAATCAATTTGGTGAAAATGGGTCAGATTACTTAAATTTACCATTTCGACCATATTTAATTATTCATTACAATGTATGAAATAACAGAAAAATAGTAAAATTTTCCATCTACGAAGGAAGAATTGGGGAAGATTTTAAAAGGATGATTTAAGCCATCAGGAGGCTTTGTGTTTGAAATGGAAAAATCTATGAAACTATGTATGTTTGTATGCAAGAAAACATTAGAGTATTCACATGCTTATGATTAGAGCAAGAGTTTACAGAGCAGATTGGCATTCCTTTCCTCCTTCATATATACCTTGTTTAATGGCATTTGTTACAGTCCTAGCATCACTCTTTCCACTATCTCTCTGTAATTCTTATTTTCATTCATCATTCCAACTTCTCTCTTCCTACCTTCTGGGTTTTATGCTTCAACATAGGTTGCCTTTGATATCCTCTGTGGTTTGTTTTTCTAAGGACCAAGTACCTCCCTGGTGTTATAGTTCTCCTTATGGATCTTTCTACTGTTTCACAACAAGATATGGTACAGGACTAAATTCAATTCCAGGATCAAAGAGCAGATGAATACTATATTCTCTGGGTTTCCACCATGTGATGTCAGATCACTACATCTGGAAATTGTCATGATTTGGAGTTTTGTTTTGCATTTCTCTCCCACCTTCTGTAAGACCTTATGTTATTACACCTACTATGAAAACAAAATTTTTGTTACAAATAATATTTCATGTTTGTTTTTCTACTTTCAGATGACTGTGTAATATCACCAGAAGAGATGGAAAAACATAACATACAGTTAAGATGGATAAATCACAACAAATTTTATTCCAGGGCAGCTGATATTACAGAATTTATCTGTAAACCAGGATATAAGAAAAAAAACGGAGACACTTTCAGAGTAACATGTCAGGAAGGGAAGGTGAAGTATCCTCAATGTATATGATCCTCAACTTAAGGTTGAAAATGCAACTATATAATCAAAATACATGTATTAAATGAATTTTGCATTATTATTATTCTCATTTTCATTTTAAATTATTATGTTGGTTTTGTTCCTTTATTAGTATATGCATTAAATTAAATAATTCCATTATAATCTAAGAGACCAGTGCCTCATGCTGAAAATTATCATAGTAAAATCATAAAAGTATGTGGCATGTTTGTAAAACATCCTTGGCAAGGAATTTCAGGCACTAAATTCAGTGCCTTCTTCAATCAATCAGCTCCCTCTTCTCAAAATTTTCAACATATTATGTGAAGCTTTCTTTGGTTCTTATTTGAAAATAATAAAAAAAAGAAAAAACATTCGTGTTCTGTGTTTTAATAATAACTTACATGATTAACATGAAAAACTAAAGCCTATGTCAGACCTGTAGTAATATAAACAATTCTGTATCTTTACTTAATATTATCTTACTTAGAAACTCCTAAACTTAAGAGAGAGGGGCCACAGTGTAAGAGACAAGCAACAAAGTGAGAAGTTAGGCATCACAGAAGCACAGAAGGCTTGAGACCTAAGCCATCAAATCAAGACATGGATAAGGGGACAGAAGTGTTTTGAATGCAGTAGGTAGAAATGGAAGGGGATGCTGGTGGAGCAGGGAAAGGGATGTGCCAAGACTGGAAGACCAAGACTGATTACATCGGTTACTGCTATAATTAGGAAATATCCTTCACCTGCTTCTTTCTATAATATCCTTATCTGTCAGATACAGTTCTAAAGTTGAGCATGCAAATTAAGACAGACTAGAGAAAAGAATTGACCATACCCATCAGAAATAGCAGGCCTTCAAAAACTCTGTGTACACTAGAGCACACTTGGAGTAGACTAGCAGATATGCAAGTGAGGCTGAGCCCTCAACTATGGAAACACAAAGGAGGAGGAAGAGTTTTGAGCAGACACTAGTGATTGGATCATGGAATGTGAGAAGCATGAATGTAGGAAAAGTGGACATTGTTAAGAAATGAAACTGATAAATAGTGGCATATTAGATATTGGCAAAATGAGATGAATCTTCATGGGACAAATTGAATCGAATAATCATATGATCTACTATGCTGGAGATGAAAAGGTGGTGAGAAATGGGGCTGCTTCCATAGTTAAAAAGTCATTTCTAGATCCATTATGAAATACAATGTGGTATGTAATGGGATAATATCCATACACATACAAGGAAATCCAGTGAGCACTACTTTAATTCAAATATAGGCATTAATAACCGGAGCCAAAGAGGAGGAAATAGAAGAGTTCTACCAACTTTCTATTCAGAAACCAATCGAACATGCAATTAAGATGCATTAATAGTAATGAGTGACTGGAAGTCAAAAATTGGGAACAGGGAAGAAGGATCAGTAGCTGGAAAATATGGACTTGGTGACAGAAATGAGGCTGGTGACAGACTGATAGAGTTCTAAACACCAATGATTTATTCATTGTAAATACTTTTTATAAGAAACATAAATGTAGGCTATACACATAAATTTCCCCTGATGGTGTGAACAGGGATCAGATCAATTACATCTGTGTATAGAATCATTGGAGAAGCTCAGTATCAGCAGTGTGGTTAGGTGTTGATTGTGGAACAATTCACTACTCATATAGAAGTTAAGATTAAAGTTAGAGAAGTTAAACCAAATCCACAGAAGCAAAAATTTGGCCTTCAGTCTATCCAAATTGAATTTAAAAATCATCTCAGGAACTGATTTGAGGCCTTGAACACTACTGAATGACTATCAGATGAGTTGTGGGAAGATATCAGGAATATCATCCACATAGAATTCAAAAGGTTATTACAAAGATTGAGGATGAATTAAAAAAACCAAAGATGGATGTGAGAAGAAACACTAATATTGCATTAGAGTGCCAAGAAAGCAAAACAAAGGGAGGAAACCAAGAAGTTAAGGAGCTGAACAGATTTCAAAGGGCAGCTCAGGAAAGCAAAGCAAAATATTACATGAAATGTGCAAAGAGCTGGAGTCCTAAAAATCAAAAGGGCCTAAATCACTTGGCATTTCTTAAGCTGGAGACCAAAGAACAAATTCAAACCTCATGCTGAAATACTTAAGGATGCTATGGGCAGAGCTCTCCTGGTCTTTTGGCAAGAAGCTGCACTGCAATCTTAAAGGCATGCAGTTCAAGGCCATCACCACTATTTGGGAGGAATATGGGCAACGTTCTCTTGCCCCCCCCCAGCCCCCTCCTGTGTGCAATTAACTAACTTTCTCTGAAAACTCGTCAGAAAGTCAGCTATAGGAAGGACAGATCTGACTTTACAGTACACAACCCAACCACCATGGACAGAATTTTGACTAATCCAGTAAGCATTAAAAGGAGATGAAAGGAGTACAGAATCACATTATCAAAAAGAATTGGCTGACACAGAAAAAAATACATGAAACAACATATGGCCAAGAGGCTGTTCTGAAGGAATAGGTAATAAACAAGGCCCCAAGAATTGATGGAATACCAATGGTCATATTTGAACAGACAATTGCTGCACTGGACATGCTCACCAGGTTGTGCAAGAAATCTGGAGGACAACTATCTGCAAATAACTGGAAAATATCAGTACTTGTTCCCATTCCAAAAAAAGGTGACCTGACAGATTGTTAAAATTATCAAACAATATTACTAATATTACACTCAAGCAAAATCTTGCTGAACCTTATTAAAAAACTACTGGAACAGTGTATCGAGAGAAACTACTAGAAATTCAATGTGGGTTTAGGAGAGGTTTTAGCACTAGAGACATTATTGCTAATGACTGAAAACGAAGAGAACCAGAGGAATGTCTATCTGTGTTTCATTGATTATGCAAAGGGATTTGAGTATATGAATCACAACAATTTTGGCTAACTTTGAGGTAGTGGGAATCCCAAAACACTTGATTGTACTCATGCTAAAACTATACTCGAACCAGGAAGCAGTCTTAAAACTGAGCAAGGAAAGAAAAAACAGTTTGGTTCAAAAATTAGGAAGCAAGAGAGTCAGGGATAAGTCTTGTCTCCATTCCTTTTCAATCAATATGTGGACAGATCATTTAGGGGGCTAGGCTTTATAAGGAGGAATGTGGCATCCTGATTAGAGGAGGGCCCATAAACAACCTGCATTACACAAATGACACAACCTTGTGCTTGTTGAAACTGAGGAGAAACTGAAATGTTTGCTGCAGAAAATCAAGGACTGCAGTCTTCTGTATTGATTGAAGGTGAATATCAATAAAACAAAGATTTTCACCACTGTGCTAATAGGTAGCACCACGATAGATGAAGAAGAGATTGAGATTGTTAATAATTACAGCTGGCTTGGATCCACATTCAACGCTCTTGGATCCAGCCGTCAGAAATCAAAAGAAAATTACACTAGGAAAATCTGCTGTCAGGGCCCTCTCTAGAGTACTGAGAACCAACAATATCAGTCTAGAGACTAAGGTGCACCTGATCCAGGCCATGGTCTTCTCAATTACTTGTTTGCATCTGGGAGCTGAACAATGACTAAGGAGGATCAAAGAAAAATTGATGCCTTTGAGTTGTAGTCCTGGAGTATTGAATATCCTATGGACTGCCAAGAACAATCAGTTCTGTCTTGGAAAGGATGAAACCAAGTTTTTCCTTGGAGGCTAGAATTTTGAAACTCAATCTCACATACTTTGGGTACTTGGCCAGGAGGGACTGGCCCTTGGAGAAGGACATCATGTGCAGAAGGGTGGAAAAACAGCATAGTAGAGGAAGATCCAGGATGATATGAACTAACACAGTGACTGTGGTAATGGGGGTAGGTGTGCCCAAGTCCATGAGACTGTCTAAGGATAGGGCAGGCTTCAGAGCTGTTGTGTATAGGGTCACTATGAGTCACAGGTGACTTGAAGGTACACAACAACAAAAAGAACAACATGACTTGTAAGGTACTCGAAGGCACCTAACAACAACAACAACTTCCCTTATTCACACAAACCTTCCTACCTATGGAAGTTCAACTAGGTAAGACTTCTGCAATCCTTTTCATAAACTGTCCAACAAATGGGTTTTGGGTTTTTTTCAACTCTGCCCTCTATTGGTCGTTTGTTTTGTTTAATATTTTTATTGAATTTCATATAATGATACCTTTACCATATGTTTCATTCATATACATTGTGTTTTATAAACTCTTGCATTTACTTTGTGTTTCATACAATCATTCATATACATTATATTTTAAGGCTTTTTTTTTTTGCTGGTTTATTTACAAAATTTAAGACATTGTTTTTCACACCATACCTTTTCAATTTCCCAACCTGCCCTCCACCCATCAATTTTTGTGACCACATAATTAATCCTCCCCTGCTACACATCCACATCTCACACCACACACAAAAATCAACACAAGATGAATCAGAGACTTGGAGTTAAGACCCAAATTATAAAGTTCGTAAGAGACAAACTGAAATCAAGCATAAAAGGTCTATGGTATAAAGGGATTGCCAAATACAGCCAATGCACAGTCTTAAGAGAAAACTATGAATGGGACCCTCTAAAGATTAAATCTCTGTGAGCATAAAAAACTTCCTCTAACAGGGTAAAAGAATACCTAATGACTGGTACAAGCATTTGGCCATAACACCTCAGACAAAAGTCTCATAACGAAAGTTTACAGAATACTCCTGGGCCTTCACAAGAAAAAGTGATAACCCAAAATATGGGCAAAAGACGTGGAAATAATTTTCATAGAGGAAGATATTAGAATGGCCAACAGACATACTAAGAAACGCTCCAGATCACTGACAATAAGAGCCATGCAAGTAAAAACAACAATGATATATCATCTCATTCCAGTAGCAGTGGCAAAGTTTTAAGAGGACAGCAAGCAATAAAATTTGAAGAGAATGTGGCAATGAATCTTATACAATGTTGTTGGAATTGTATAAAAGTACAACCACTGTGGAAGGCAGTTTGGTGTTTCCTCAAAAAAGATGAACATAGAAATTCCACATGACCCACCTACTCCATTTCTTGGAATAAACCCCAAGAAAATGAGAACTGATTCACAAATAGCTATTTGTACATCAGTGTTCATAACAGTGTAATTCACCATAGCAAGAACAAGGAAACAGCCCAAATCTCCAACCACAATGGAATGGACTGAGAAATTATGGTACATTGGAAATCTACATGGCACGCAAGAACAATAATTTTGTAAATTATTACCTAACTTGGGAGAGACTGGAAAGCATTATGCTGAGTGAACTAACTCAGTCCCTTAAGGACAAATACTGTATAAAACCTTATTGTAAAATGAGTATGAGGATCTAAGATAGGGTAGGGAGGAAGTAGAGGGATGGTCTTTTTTCTTGATAATCCTCAGAATCTTAAACTCAGCAGAAGAGGAAGCATTTTGTACCTTGACTAGTATACAATGAATATACTGGCCACACAATAGCTTATGCTTCTTGAAATATATAGAATTATACAAACAAAATTATTGCTATCAGGTTTTGTTTATGTTAATTGTTTTTGTTGTGTACCATAGAGTCAGAACCAACCCATGCTTACCCACCAGAAAGATTTCAAAGGCAGTTAATTGCAAGGGAGTAGATTGTCCATCTTTCTCCCAAAGAGCATCTTGTGGCCTTGAACAGTGAGCCACCAGTGCTCCCTGATTATATTTCACTTATACAAAAGAAATTCAAAGCTTACCTAAAAATATGGTTTCAGTGTTTGAAATGATTAAGAATTCTTGAGCAATAATGTTATATTAATCCAAATTTGAGTTGAAGATATTTTACATTTTTATACTCATAACCCTAGTCATATTTTCATATTTATGTGCAAACATAGGAAACAATAAACACAAACCTCATATTCTAACTCTCAATCTAAATATTGCTCATATTCACAAGCAATCAATATTCTGAAATTTAATATTTCAGTTTGTAAAGCACACTTAGAGTCTAGACATAACTCTGGAGGCTGAGTCATCAACTAGGAAACACAAATGAAGAGGTTGTTTCTAGTCAGGTGCCATCAAGTCCGGTACAACCCAGGATAGCCATACTAACAACAGAAGAAGAGTAACAGTTGTAAATAATCATTAATATTTAAAATGTAAATGTAAGAAGTATGAGTGTAGGAAAATTGGACAATGTTAAAAAAGAAATGGAATGTCTACATATTGACATAGTAGACATTGGTGAGCGGGGATAGATTGACATGGGTCACCTTTAAGTAGACTGTCATATTATCTACTATACCTGGAATAAAAAAGTGAGATGCAATAGGAGAACATTCAAAAGACCATTTTTAGATACATGCTGAAATAAAATGTGTGAGCAACAGTACAATATTCATACCACTAAAAATATATACACCAAAAACAAGACCCAGAAAGGAGGAAATAGAAGAATTCCAACTATTTTAGCAGTCTAAAATTGATTGTCTCTTCTCAGATGTCAGAAGAGACTCTGAAAATTGCACTGGAACGCAAAGAAGCCAAAGCACAGGGAAGAATTCAAGATA
>NW_006399860.1:7245315-7251017 GCF_000299155.1 Elephantulus edwardii | reverse complement strand
CTAGAATGCAAAAGATGGAAATAAGGAAAAAAGATCAGTAGGGAGGGAAAATGACAGGATGAGGCTGGAGCTAGAATGATAGAATTATGTGCAGTGATTTATACATTGCAAATGCTTTTATTAAAAAGCACAAATAATGGCTGTACACATGGACCTCACCTGATGGAATACACATGAATCAGATTGAGTATATCAACTATTGGACAAGTTCAATGTCAGATGTGAAAACTAGGCCAGGAGCTTATTGTAAAACAGACCAGCCACTACTCTTGTGTAAATTCAAACCAAAGGTTATGAAAATGAAATAAAATTCAAAAGAACAAAAATATGAAATTGAGTCTTTACCACCTGAATTTAAAAATTATGTCAAGACAGGTTTGAGGTCATGAACACTAAAGAATAAAGACCAGATAATATGCAGGACAATACCAAGAATATCAATGATAAAGAATAGAAAAGGTCATTACTAACATAGAGGAAGAAGAAGGAAATACAGCAAAGAATGTCAAGAGGCTCTGAATATTGCACTAGATAAGCCAAAGCAAAAGGAAGACATTAGGAAAGTAAGAAGCTGAACAGAATGAAGCTCAGAACGTCAAAGCAAAATAGTATAACAAAATGTGCAAACAGCTGGAGTAAAAAAATAAAAATAAAAAGGAAATTCACACAGCATTTCTTAAGCTGAAGGAACTGAAGAAAAAGTTCAAGCCTCAACTTGCCATACTTAAAGATGCTTTGGGCAAAATATTGAATGATCCAGGAAGCATCGAAAGAGATGGAAATAGTACAAAGAGTCACTGTCCCAAAAAGAGTTGACTGATACATAACAATTTAATGAAAAAAAAATATGATCAAGAGACAATAGTGATGAAACAAGAAATTTAAGCTGCTCTAAAGGAACTGGGGGTGGGGTGAGGTCCCAGGAATTGATGGAATACCAATTGACATAATCCAATAAACAGATGCAGCTCTGGACGTGCTCATGAGGTTGTGTCAAGTAAGCTGGAAGACAGCTAGCTACCTGACCAACTATTATAAGAGATCAATATTTATTTCAATTTCCCAAAAAGATAATCCAACAGAATGTAGGAATTATTGAACAATATCATTAATGTCACATGCAAGCAAAATCTTGTTGAAGGTTATTTAAAAATTAACAGAACTGACAAAAATACAAGATGAGTTCAGAAGAGGCCTTAGCTTAGGGATGTCATTGCCAATATCAAGTGCATCTTGATTGAAAGCAGAGAGTATCAGAAAAATGTCAATATGTGTTTTATTGACTACAAAAATGAATTGAGTGCAGACCCCAGCAAATTTTGGTTCATATTGAGAAGAATGAGAATCCTAGAACACTTGATTATGTGAAACCTATAATTAAACCAGGAAGCAGTCATTAGAATAGAGCAAGGAAACACTTCATGGTTCAAAATCAAGAAAGTAACGTCAGAGTGGTACCTTTTCTCCATACCTTTCAATCTATATGTGGAACATATCATTTGGAGGCTGGACTCTATGAAGAACAACATGGCTTTAGGCTTGGAAAAGGACTCATCAAAATCTGTATCATTCAGATAACCTTGCTTGCCAAAACTGAGGGCAACTCGAAGCTCTTGCTGCAGAAGGTAAGGACTGCAATCTTTAATCAAAACCAAGAAAACAAAGATTCTCATCACTGAGACAGTTGGTAGCATCATGATAGATGGAGAAGAAATTGAGGTTGTTAACAATTTTATCTTGCTTTTTTCTACAATCAACACTCTTGGCACCAGCAGTCAAGTTGCTTTGAGTTTCTTTGTGAAAGTCTGCTATCATGAACTTCACCAGACTGTTAAGAAACAACAGTGTCACGTGAACCATGGTCTTTTCACTTACTTGTTACGCATCAAAGAGCTGGATCAAGGATAACAGAAGAATTGATGCCTTTGAGTTGTGGTGCTAGAGAAAACGTTTGAACATAACATGGACTGCCAAGAGAACAAAAATGGGTCTCTCCTGGGAAGGGTAAAACCAGGCAGCTCCTTGGAGGCAAGGAGAGTGAAACATGATCTCACATACTTTGGACATGTTGCCAAAATGGACAGTACTTTAAGAAAGACATCATGCTTGGAAAAGTGGAAGACAGGAGAAGACGACCTTGGGCAAGGAGGATTGACATGATTACTGTACAATGAGGGCAGATGTGTCAGAGACAGAATGATTGGTTCAGGTTAAGACAATACTATACTTCATATGGTTTCAATGAGTCAGTTTATTTGATAGAATATAACAATAACAACAATTCATTTTTCTCTGTTGTTTCTTTTCCTTTTTCAGTGTGTCCTACTATGGTGGCTTGCTGTAAACTTTGCCATCATTATTCCAAGTAGCAACTTGGTGAACAGATTTCAATGGAAATTCTAGAAAAGGATTATGAAGGAGGTTTGGCCATCAACTTCTGGAAAATGTGCAACTGAACACCTTATGAATAGCATAGGAATATTGATACATATAATGATTGATGATGAGGTTTTCATCAAGGAAAACTGGTAAACAATTGTTATTCAGATTTATACATCAGTCACTAAATCCAAAGTTGGAAAAAATTGAAGATGTTTCCTAAATCTTACTCTATGAAAATGATGAAACATACAACCAAACTTCCAAAATATGGAAAAGACAATTTCCAGTTTAATCTGGAAAGGAAAGAAACCTCACATAAGCAAAGCACTGTTGTTGCTGCTGTTGTTGTTATGGGTCTCCACCCTTTCAAGCATGATGTCCTTCTCCATGGGTGATACTTCCTGGCAACACCCGAAGTATGTGAGATGGAGCTTTAAAAACCTTATTTCCAGTGACCAGCACACCCAAAGCTCTGCCCTGAGCTCCAGACACAGGTGAGCAACCATTCACTCTTCAGCTTTTCCTGATGGCAAACATCATCTCAGTTTTTCTACCTTCCACCAACAGTCGTCACACAAGTGTAGATACTGTCCATTTCCTGTATACTCCGTTCTAGATGTTGCATAAGAGTGAAGGAAAGAGGCTGATAGTTGTGCAAATTCTTACTTGGAGAAGATATCAAGTGAGCACAGAGTGAGCTGAGCACAAAGCGACCAATGGAATTTGAATGAGAAATATTATTAAGATAATTCATTTGGGAGCCTCAGCAGAGAACAGTGAACCTTGGCAGGGAGCAGAGAGCCTCGGTGGGGAGTAGCGAATTGTGGTGGGACTCACCCACCAGGAGCAAGTAGGGCAGTGGGAATTGGAGTGAGGTACTTACAGGGGGGGATCATTGCTGATTGCTGGACAAATTGTGCGACCCCTTCACCTTAAGCAGAAGGGAGTGAGACAGCTAGAGCACAGCTGGGTGGCAGACCCAGCTCTCAAGGGGAACTAAGGCTTCTTGACTTTCCATTCAGGACCCCCTGCATGCACCCCAACTTCCTGCGTGGTTCTGTGTGAGTATCCACCTTCCCCAGACCATGAGTGTGTGTACGGGTGTGCCTATCCTATGTGCATCCACATGGGCTCCTGCACAACCATCTTATGGAGCAGTGATATCAGATCAAGAAACAGCTATCACTTCAGGCACAAAAACCTCTTCCCCAGCAATGTCACAAATTGAGCAGACTACCTCAAGTAACACCCAAGCCCAAAGCAAGATATCACCCACAAGAAAAATGACACAATAGCAATGGATTTCCTGAAGCAAGAAGTCTGCTGGGACTTTCTGACACATAATTTAAAAGAACAATGATTGAATTTTTTTAATGCTTGCATGTGAAATCAATGAGATTGCTCTATAGTTTCCACACTCTGTTGGGTCACCCTTCTTAGGGGATGGGAACAAATATCGATCTCTTCCAGTCAGTTGGTCAAGTGATTGTTTTCCAGATTTCTTGGCACAACTTGGTGAGCATGCAGCATCTGTTAGCTGAAATATCTCAATTGGGATACCATCTATTCCTGCGGCCTTAACAGATTGGATTAAAGAAAACCCCAAATTGATCAATATGCTGTCTATGAGAGACACCTGAAAAATGAAGATAAAAAAGACTAAAAACAAAAGGGTGGGAATAAATATACCAAGCAAATGTCAACCAGAAAAATGCAGGAGTAGCGATATTAGTCTCCGATAAAATAAATTTCAATACAAAAACTATCAAAAAGGACAAGGAAGATCACTCCATAATGCTTAAAAGATCATTAAAAGAAGAATACATAACAAAAATAATAATAAATATATGCTTGTGGTGGTGGTAGTGGTGGTGATATGATGTGCTATTGAGTCACTTGCGACTCATAGCAACCCTATGTACAAGAGCCCTAAACCCGTTATATCCTTTACTAATGCTGCCATCTCAAACACACTCATTCCCACCACTCCACTCACAGAATTGATTCATCTCATTGAGGGTCTTCCTCTCCTGCACCATGCCTCCACTCTCCCAAACATGATGTCCCTCTTCAAGGACCAGTCCCTCCTTGCAACATACCCAAATTATGTCAGACAAAGCTTCAGAATCCTTGACTCCAAGGAGCACTCTGTCTTCAACCTCTCCAGGACAAACCTGTTTGATCTGCTAGCAGTCCCTGGTATAGTTAACACTCTTCTCCAGCACCACAGCTCAAAGGCATCAATTCTCTTTCTATCATCCCTAGTCACTGTGCAACTCTCTGATGCATAGCACATAATTCCAAGGACTATAGCCCAGATAAGGAATACTTTAGTTTCCAGCCTGACTTTATTGCTCTTCAGTACTCTTGAGAGGTCCCTTACAGCTGACTTTGCCAATGTAATTCATCTCTTGATTTTCTGGCTGCTGTTACTACAGTGTTGACTGTGGAACCAAGTAAACTAAAACTATTAACTATCTCAATATCTTCACCACCCATACTGATGCTGCCAATTGGCCCAGTGGTGAGAATGTTTCTTTTCTTGATGTTGAGCTTCAATCCATATTGAAGGCAGTAGCCCTTGATGTTTTTCAGCAAACGCTTCAGGTCCTCCTGAATTTCAGAAAGCAGGGTTGTTTCACCCACATAACGCAGGTTGTTGATGATTCTTCCACCAATCCTGATGCCACATTCCTCCTCATACAGCCCTGTGTCTCTGATAATCAGTTCTGCATACAGATTGAAAAGGTATGGAGACAAAATACATCCCTGACGGACCCCTTTCTTGATTTTGAACCATGTAGTATCTCCTTGCTCTTTTCTGATGACTGCCTCTTGGTCCAAGTATAGGTTTCGTATTAGCACAGATGTTCTGGGATTCCCAAACTTCTCAGAGTCAGCCATAGCTTGTTGTGATCCACACAGTCAGCTTTTGCATAGTCAATGAAGCAGAGATAGACATTCCTCTGGTATTCTCTGCTTTCTGCAAAGATCCATCTAACATTACCTATAATATCCCTAGTATCACAACCTCTTATAAATCCAGCCTGCACATCTAGCAGTTCTCTGTTGACATATTGTTCCAGAATCTTCCTTGCATGTGATAGTAATGATATTGTTCAATAATTTCCACACTCTGTTGGGTCACCTTTCTTTAGAATGGGAACAAATATCGATCTTTTCCAGTCAGTTGGCCAGCTGGCTGTCCTCCAGATTTCATGGCACAACTTAGTGAGTACATCCAGGGCAGTGTCTGTTTGTTGAAATAAGTCAATTGGTATGCTGTCAACTCCTGGAGCCTTGCTTTTTGCCAGTTCCTT
>NW_006399860.1:7242324-7243637 GCF_000299155.1 Elephantulus edwardii | reverse complement strand
CTGTCTCAATTTTTATATATATATATAATAGTATCTGACAGACAAGCATGCTACAGAAAAGAGCAGATAAAACACATTTACCAGTTAGTAAAAAGACCAATATTCAATGTTGCTACCCACCCCACTACATTTTTGGTTGGTTTATGTTGTGTTTTTTTTGTGTGTTGTTGGTTTTTTTGTCCACACTTTCTCTACTCCACCACCATCCCTTCCTACTTTTGCCTACACCATTCAATACCTGTCTCCCATTGACCAGCCCCTGATGTTATGGCTTAAGTCTCAAGACATCAGGATTTCGTTGATTCTGACCATATCATGCTGCTGTCAGTCTCATATGATGCAGCCAGTGTGACTTCAATTTAAAGTTAAGTCCAACTGTCATGCACAGCTCCTTTTCCTGGAGGGTTCTGAGAAAAAGTCCTTGCTTTTAAATTTCCACACCGGGAACCAAATTATTCTCTTCTGACATCCATTTTGGTCTTTTCTTCATCCTCTGTAACAACCTTTTGCACTCTTCCTGGATGTTATCTTTGATATCTTCACATAACTCATCTGGTCTTCGCTAATTATTGTTCAAAGCATTAAACCTGGTCATGAAATGGTTCTGAAATTCAGGTAGGATAGAATCAAGGTCATATTTTGGTCCCCATGGACTTGATTTCACTTTCCTTAACTTCAACTTGAACTTGCATTTGAATACTTGGTGGTCATTTCCACAATCAGCACTCGGCCTGGTTTTCAAAGCTGATGTTGAGCTTCTCTGGCGGTTCTTATCACAGATATAATCTGATTCCTATGCATACCATAAGGTGAAATCCATGTGAAAACCTGCATATGTTTACTATAAAAATTATTGGCAATGAATAAATCATTGATTGTGCAAAATTCTATCATCCTATCTCAAGCTTCATTTCTGTCACCAAGTCCATACTTACCAAATACTGATCCTTCTTCTCTGTTCCCAACTTTTACATTCCAGTCACCCATTATTATTAATGCATCTTGATTGCATATTTGATCTATCTCTGACTGCAAAATTGATGGAAATCAAGACATTAAGGAGCAGAACAGATAATTGCAAAAGGCAATGTGGGAAGACAAAGTAAAGTATTATAATGAAATGTGCAAAGAGCTGGAGTGAGAAAATCAAGGTGGTCAAACTCGCTCAGCAATTTTTTTTTCTTCACTTAGTATTTCTAAAGCTCAAGGAACTGAAGAAGAAATCCAAGCCTCAAGTTGCAATACTTAATGATGCTTTGGGCAGAATATTAAATGATCCAGGAAATATTAAAAAAAAAAGATGGAAAGAGTAT
>NW_006399860.1:7239709-7241954 GCF_000299155.1 Elephantulus edwardii | reverse complement strand
AACAGAGAACTATCAGAAGTTTGGGGTCATGATAGTAGGGATATTGTCGCTAATGTTAGATGGATCTTGGCTGAAAACAGGGAGTACCAAGGAATGTCTACCTATGTTCCATTGATTATACAATGGTGCTGACTGTGTGGATTACAACAAACCGTGGTTGACTCTGAGAAGAATGGGAATCCCAGAATTTGATCATGATAATGCAAAACCTATACGTAGACTAGGTGGCAGACATCAGAATAGAGCAAGGAAACAATGCATCGTTTAAAATTGGGAAGAGAATACACCAGGGATGTGTCCAGTCTTCATAACATTTCAATCTTTATGCAGAACCTGGGAACCTGGGCACTATGAGAAGAAATGTCGCATCAGGATTTGAGGAAAACTCATCAACAATCTGAGTTATGCAGATGACAGAACCCTGTTTGTTGAAACTAAGGAGGGCCTGAAGCATTTTCTGTGAAAGGTCAGGGACTTCAGCCTTCAGTATGGGTTGAGGCTAAGTATCAAGAAAATAAAGATTCTCACAAGTGGCCGATTGACAGCATCATGCTAGATGGTGAAGAAATTGAGATTGTTCATAACTTTAGTTTCCTTGGCTCCAAATCAACACTCTTGGCACCAGCAACCAGGAAATTAAAAGATGTATTATAATTGGGAAATCTGTGGTTAGAGACCTCTCTAAAGCATTGAAGTGCAACAATGTCAGTCTAGAGACTAAGGTGTAATTGGTAAAGGCCATGGTATTTGCAATCACTTGCTATGCATCAGAGAGCTGGACAATGACTAGGGATGATAGAGGGAGAATTGATGCCTTTGAGTTGTGGTTTTGGAGAAGTATATTGAGTATACCATGGACTGCTAAGAGAACAAACAGACTGTCCTGGAGAGAGTTAAACCAGACTGCTCCTTGGAGGCAAGGATTCTGAAGCTTCATCTGACATACTTTGGACATACTGCAAAGAGGAACCATTCCTTGGAGAGGGACGTGATGCTTGGGAGGGTGAAGGGACAGTGCAGGAGACCTTCTATGAGAGGAATTGATTCAGTAACTGCAGTAATGGGGGTGAGTGTGTCAGAGGCTATGAGATTGGAACAGGATAGAGCAAGGTGTATGGCTGTTGTAAATAGGTTTGCTTTGAGTTGCAGGTATCTCAATGGCACATAACAACAACAGCACACACCAAATAAAAGACCTGCAAAATAGGTAAAACCATTATTAACAAAACTGAAAAAGAATAGACAAAACTACTATAACACTTGAAGACTTCAATAAACCACTCTCAAGAAAAGATGGAACTATCAGAAAGAAACTCAACAATGATACTGAAGAATTAAACCACCCAAGAAACCAACTCGATCTCATAGATATATATAGGCCAATGTAACCCCCAAAAACACTGCTTACCTTCTTTTGCAATGGGAATTGTACTTTCTCCAGTTTAGTCACATTTTAGGCCACAGGGCGAGCATCAATAAATTCAAAACAATAGAAATAATACAAAGCATCTTCTCATACCACAATGCTACAAAAATCAGAAATTAATAACAAGAGGATAAAGGAGAAAAACCATATATTTAGAAGCTGAACAATACCTTGCTTGAACATGAGTATGGACTAGGTGAAATAAAAACTGAAATTTAAAAGTTTATTCAAACAGATGACAATGAAAATATCACATACCGAAGCCTCTGAGAAACAGCCAAAGCAGTAATGGGAGGTCAGTTTATAGCAATAAGCAAACATATCAAAAGGCAGGAAAAAATAACCATTGACTCTCTAACCCAACATCTCCAACAAATTGTATAAGAACAGCAAGAAAACCTGACACCTTCTAAGAAAACTAAAATTATGAAAATTAGAGCAGAAATAAAAGAAATAGAAAACTGAAAAACAACTGAAATCATCAAAAAAAACTATGAGTAGGTTCCTTGAAAAAAGGTCAATAAAATTGACAAACCACTGGTGAAACTAACAAAAGAAACAAAGAATCCAAATAAAAGATTAAATGAGTAATATCACCACAGAACCAAGTGAAATAAAAAGGGTTACATTAGAATATTATGAAAAACTATACTCAAACAAATATGAAAACCTGGAGGAAATGGACAAATATTTATAAATGCACAACCTACTTAAACTAAGGAATTGGCAGATACAGAAGAATTTAATGAAATAACATGTGAGCAAGAGCCTATGGTGATGAAGGAAGAAGTTCAAGCTGCTTTGAAGGAAATAGCAAAA
>NW_006399860.1:7218741-7219905 GCF_000299155.1 Elephantulus edwardii | reverse complement strand
CAGGAAATCAGAAGATGAACTGCGTTGGGAAAGTCGGCTGTGAGGGACCTCTCAAGAGTACTGAAGAGCAATGATGTCAGGCTGGAGACTAAGGTGCACCTGATCCGGGCTATAGTTTTTGCAACTATGTGCTATGCATCAGAGAGTTGGACAGTGAATAGGGTTGATAGAAATAGGATTGATGTCTTTGAGCTGTGGTGCTGGAGAACAAACAGGTTTGTCCTGGAGAGGGTAAAGTCAGAGTGTTCCCTGGAGTCAAGGATTCTGAAGCTTCATCTGGCATATTTTGGGCATGTTGCAAGGAGGGACTGGTCCTTGGAGAGGACATCATGTTTGGCAGAGTGGAGAGGCGGCGAAGGAGAGGAAGAGCTTTGGTGAAATGGATCGATTCTGTGACTGGAGCGGTGGGAATAAGTGCGTTTGAGATGGCTAGGTTGGCACAGGATAGAACAGCATTTAGAGCTCTTGTACATAGGGTCGTTATGAATCTCAAGTGACTCGATGGCATATAACAATAACCACAACAACAACTGGTTTATTAACAAAACTCGAATACAAATTCTAACAAATATATTTCAATTTACCTCTCCCCCCCATCAAATTGTACAACCCAATGATTAATCCCTCTCTCCCCCTGCACATCCATATCCTTCTACTTCCAGCCACTCCCACCCCTCCTGGATCCTTATGCTCATTCTACAACAACAGTTTTATACAATATTTGTCCTTGTAGGATGCAGCACAATTTCTTTCCACTAGGCCATCCCTCCTACTTTACAGAACATGATATTTTTCTCCAGGGACTGGTTCCTCTTTGTAACAGATTCAAAGCTCATGAGTTGAAGTTTCACTTTCTTACTTTTTAAAAAAAAATTGTTTTTATTGTTAATTTCAATGAACATTTACAGAGACTTTGGATTTCAATTCATTCATTGTTGCACTTTTCTCTCCTCCCAACCCTCCCCCCCCTCCCCACTACGCTTCCCTCTTGGAAAAGAAAAAGAAAAATTCTTTCATTGTTTTACAGTCCCTCCCCACCAGGTCCACTCCACTATGCAGTCTTCACTCTGGACTCCTGTCATGACAAAAATACCTAATCACATATCCCTTTTAAACAGTTTTCTCCCTCATCTGTTTCAATGCAGTATACATTACTGAACCCAT
>NW_006399860.1:7216667-7218641 GCF_000299155.1 Elephantulus edwardii | reverse complement strand
TGTGTTTATTGCTGCTTTGTTCACAATAGAAAAGAGTTGGAAACAATCCAAGTGTCCATTAGCAAATGGAGAAGCTGTGGTATATTCACACAATGGAATATTGTGGAGCACCGAAAAAACAAGTAACTCATGAAATATTATACAAAATGGGTGACTATGGAAGTCAGTATGCTGAGAGAAATATCTCAGTCACAAAAAGACAAATATGGCATGATGCCACTGTTATAAAATATGACTGACTTGGGCGTTGGGGGAAAAACTAAGAAATGAAAGGATAGATGATGTACATGACATTGAAACAGATGAGGGAGAAAACTGTATAAAAGAAATATATGATTAGGTATTATTAACATGACAAGAGTCCCGAATAAGAGCTGCATTGTAAAGTGGCCTGGGGCAGTGGGTTTGCATCTGTATAACAATGAAAGAACGTTTTTCACCAAGAAAAAAGCAATCTGGGAGGGAGGGGAGCAGGGAAGAACATTTACAACAACTAAGGATTGGAAACCCACGTTCTTTATAAACTTTCATTAAAATCTCAATTGAAAATGATAAGGAATGGGATTACATATGAAATAAAGGTCCAATAGATCTAGAAGACATAACCTTGGTCAACATTATGCAATGATATACCTGCAGTATACATAAAACAACAGTGAACAGAATTGAAGAAATAAATAGATGGCAGCACAATCATGGTAGGAAACTTCAACACACTACTATTAAGAAAAGATAGGCCAATTCAAAAGAAACTTAACAGAGATGCAGAAGTCACACTTGTGGGGAATAAAAGGAAGGAAGGAAGGAAGGAAAATCAATGACCAAATCCTATACCTTTATCACATATAAAAAGAACTGTCTAATCCTACAGCCTCTAGAAGAAAGGAAATTATAAGGACAAGAGTTGAATTCAATGAGATAGAAAACAGAAAAAAACAATTGAAATCATCAATAAGAACAGGAGCTGGTTTTCCAAAGAGTCAATAAAACTGACAAACTATTGGCAAACCTAACAAAAGAAAGGAAAAAAGAAGGCGGCACAGAACCTAACTTTGGCAGGACTGAGAGCATTATATTGGGTGAACTAACTCAGTTCCACATGACTATTATTGTATAAAATCATTAATGTAGGATGAACATGAAGACCCAAGGGGGAAGAAAGGTGGAAGCAGATGGATGAGGGTGTGTGTGTGTGTGTGTGTGTGTGTGTGTAAGGGAAGAATTAATCATGTGTTTGTACAATTTGATGCATGGGGGCAGGGTGAGGAAATTGGAAGAATCTTGTCTGAAAAACTGTATTAGAATTTTTTAAATAAACTAGTATAAATATTAGAAAAGAAATTATAGAAGTGACAGAAAACCAGATGAAATTAAATCGATAACATTAGAATACTATGAGAAGTTGTACTATGATAAATTTGAAAACATAGAGGAAATAGACAAAGTCCTTGAGACTCATGTTCTAGCATATGGACATGGACTGGACAGATGTAGAACATTTGAACAGACCCATCACAAAAGAACTCGAATAAGTGAAGTTTGACAAGAAAAGTCCTGGACCAGATGGCTTCACAGCTAAATTCTTTCAAGCATACAGAGAAGATCTATCACCAACTCTACTTAAAATATTTCAAAAAATAGAAAAAGAAAAAACTCTCCCAGAGTCATTCTATGAAACAGCATACTCCTAATACAAAAACCAGGCAAAGGTATTATCAAGAAAGAAAACTACAGACCACTATCTCTCATGAATGTAGATTTAAAAATCCTTAACAGAATCCTAGACAATAGAATCCAAAAGCACATAAAAAAAATCATCATTTCCAAGTGTGTTTCATAACTGGTATACAAGGACGGTTCAAAGCAAGAGAAGAAATCAATCACTATATTTCAAAACAAATAAGAACCAGTAAAAAATTATCTTAGACATTGATGTAGAACAAGGGGGCATGGAGTGGGGGTAAGGGCAGGAAA
>NW_006399860.1:7211491-7215712 GCF_000299155.1 Elephantulus edwardii | reverse complement strand
AAGTCTCTGAGGAAAAAGAAAGGTAATTTCTTCTTGAACATCTTTCAGCATTAGAAATCGTATGGATGGTCAACTATGAATTGGTTCTGAATCCATGGCAATGGGTTGGAAGAAAGGATCTGCTCTTATTTGGCTCTAAGACAACTGAAGAAAAGAAAAACCAAAATGATTTGTCTTTCTTCCTCAGTTCTCCATTTTTTAATATGTTCAGACTCACAGATTTGGTAACTACAAGAAAAGTGACAGGTATAATTCTACTCAAAACATTTAAAGTAATGAATTCAGAGTACTAACGTGAGAACATTAATAAGTGACTAGTCAGTTATTTCATACAACTGTCTGTGGACTTTGATATTTACTAAAGGACTAAACTAGTTTTCCAGCAGTACACAGAAATTTAAAGTCACTCCCATTACTGTTAACAAAAGCAGGATTCAAATCAACACCACGCTTGCTTGAGGATTTTCAGTACATATGATTGTGTTCATCCAACATGTTGCTCTTAATCAATGCCATTCTGATCTTGTGGGTTTCCACTGTTGGGGGACAAGGTAAGCTTAAAATAGATCTGAATACTGACTTTCTCTTTCAAATGTGTGCAATCTTTTTTTTAAAAAAAATGGGTGCAGGTGCGTGTATGTGTGTGCAACTGAATGACAAATTTTTGTAATGTAAGCATAAGTTTTATTATGATTTGAATGAGAGCAAATTGACAATGTATCCAACAATTCATATACATTATTATTTGTGACATTGTTTGCAATTCCCACAAGGTAACAGCGATTTTCTGATGGATTTTTATTTCCTTCATGTATTTACGGTTTCCATTTGTCCTTCATTTTTATCACATCCTACCTTTTGAGCTGTATCTCTGGCTAAATGCTTCTCATTAAACTTTTGTGATAATTATTTTAGCTAGGAGGTACACCTTGTTAATGGCTGTTAACATATTAGGATTAGCAAAAAGGAGTTCTGGTGGCCTAATTGTAAGGAGCTGTACTGGCAACTTAAAAGCACCTGGTTTGAGTCCACCAGCTGCCTCACAGAAGAAAGGTGCACAGTTTTCTCCAGTGCAATTTATAGCCTCTGAAAATCAACTGGAGGGTCAGCTGTTAGTTAGTTCTGACTTGAAGGCAGGTAACAATAGCAACAGGTCTATCTATTATTTGCCTGAAAATTTGATCCCTAAGTTTGTCTGTCATTGTTGTTGTGTAACCTTGAGTCACAACTAATATATAGCTGACTTTCTGGAGGGTTTTCAAGAGTAGTTAATCACAGGGGAGGAGATTGCCCATCCTCCACCCATGGAACAGTTGGTTGATTCAAACTACTTCAGGATCACAGCACAGCTTCTTGCCACTAGACCACCTATGAAGATTTAAAAGGTTAAGGGCTTAAACATGAAAGGCTTATATGATCTGAAGAGAAACAAGAGCATACTTTTAAAAAATACTTAAAAGGGTAACTATGGGCTATTGTCTGAAGGGTTCTCAGTCTCTCTCACCCTAAATTGATGTTGTTAGGTGTTGTAGAGTGGAGTACTACTCATAGTGACCTTATAAGCAACAGATCTTAAACCTGTTCTCTCCCGAACCATCCTTATTATCCCCAATACTCTTGAGCACATTGTCACAGTCACTGAGCCAATCCATCTCACTAAGGATCTTCCTCTCCTTCGCTGACATTCTACCTTTCCAAGGATGATGTCTTTTTTCAGTGAATAGCCTCTGTCAAACTAGTAAATCTTTTTGTTGTTCCACATTTTTCTTCCATTTTGTCCAGGAAGTCCTACTGTTTCAAAGCAGTTAGAAATGGTAGCCAAGCTCATCCCATTTTTCTGTTGAATTTATTAATTCTTAAATGGGAAAATAAGTGAAAATATATGAATGAACACTGTGAATATTAAACATGCAAGTTTGAGGGAAAAAACAAAATACTGAATTGGTCAACAATGTCCAGTAGTTTTCTTGCTGAGTCTTTTGGGTTTTTTAGGATATAATCTGCATATTGTGATAATTTTACTTCCTCTTTGACAATTTGGATACCTCTCATTTCCTTCTCTTGTCTTATTGCTATTGCTCAGACTTCCAATAAAATATTGAATAGGAGAGGTGATAGTGGGCATCATTGTCTAGTTCCTGTTCTCAAAGGGAATGCCTTTAATGTCTCTCCATTGAGAACAGTGTTGGCTCTCGGGTTTACATATATACTTTTTACTATGTTGAGGAAATTCCTTTCGATGAAACACGATGAAATACACTGATTTTTTTTCATGTTGAATCATCCTTGCATACCTGGTATGAATCCCACTTGGTCATTGTGACTTATATTTTTGATGTATCATTGGATTCTATTGGCCAGGATCTTATTCAGGACTTTTGCATCTATGTTCATGAGAGATATTGGCCTATACTTTTCTACTTTGGTGATGTCTTTACCTGGCTTTGGTATCACGGATATGCTTGCTTCATTGAATAAATCTGGGAGAATTTAATCTTTTTCTATTTTGTGAAATAGTGTATGTAGAATTGGTGACAGTTTGTCTCTGAATGTTTGATAAAATTCACTTGTAAAATAATCTGGTCCAGGGTTTTTTTGGCTGGAAGATGTTTTATTACCTTTTCAATTTCTTCTTTTGAAATGGATCTATTCAGGTGTTCAGTTTCAGTTTCTGTCAGTTTAGGTAGGTTGTAAATTTCTAATTATTTGTCCATTTCTTCTAGGTTTTCATATTTTTTTAGTATAGTTTTTAATAATATTTCATTATTAACCTTTTTATTTTAGTTGGTTTTGTTGTGATATTGCCCATTTCATCTCTTATTTGGATTATTTGTCTTTTCCTTCTTTTTTGTTAGCTTTGTTAGTGATTTGTTATTTTTTTTAAGAACCAACTCATGGTTTTATTTATGGTTTTAATTGTTTTTGTTTTCTATTTCCTTTATTTCTGCCCTAATTTTTATAATTTCCATATTTTTTTAAGCAGATGTTAGGTTGTCTTTCTGTTCTTTTTCAATTTTTTGGAGATGTTGGATTTGAGAGTCAATGGTCATTTTTTCCTGCCTTTTTGATGTGTTTGCTTATTGCTATAAATTTACCTCTGATTACTGCTTTGGATGTTTCCCAGAAGGTATGGTAGGTTGTATTTTCATTGTCATTGGTTTCAAAAAAATTTTAATTTCATTTTTTATTTCTTATAATACCCACTAATGTTCAAACAAGGTTTTCTTAAGCTTATGGGAGGATTTTTTTTCCTTTATCCTCTTATTATGAACTTCTAATTTTGTAGCATTGTGATCTGAGAAGATGCTTTGTATTATTTCTAGAGTTTTCTTCATAACCTAAAATGTGACCCATGTAAATGTTCCATGCACATTGGAGAAGAAGGTATACTGTGCTTTTGGGGGGTGCATTAGCCTATAAATATCTATGAGATCGAGTTGGTTTATTGTGTGGTTTAATTCTTCAGCATCTTTGTTGATTTTCTTTTTGGTAGTTCTATCTTTTGTTTAGAGTGGTGTATTGAAGTCTCCAATTGTTATAGTGGTGTTGTTTACTTCCTTTTTGTTTGTTGTTTGTTTTTTTTTAGTTCTATCATTTGTTGAATAGAT
The DNA here is from genome assembly GCF_000299155.1 of Elephantulus edwardii. Taxonomy (NCBI): domain Eukaryota; kingdom Metazoa; phylum Chordata; class Mammalia; order Macroscelidea; family Macroscelididae; genus Elephantulus; species Elephantulus edwardii. The sequence continues at coordinate 7,212,104 of NW_006399860.1, read as the reverse complement.
ATATATTATTGTTATGTCCTCCTCATCTGTTGACCTTTTAATTGCAGAGATTAATATCACTACTTATGCTTTTTTTCTGATTGCCATTTGCTTGGTATATTTTCCCCACCCTCTTATTTTGTCTTTATCTTCATTCATCAGGTGTTTCTCTTGCAGATAGCATATAGATGGATTTTGTAATTTTATTTTTTTTAATCCAGCCTGCTACTCTTTTCCTCTTCAGTGGTGCATTTAACCCATTTGCATTCAGTGAGATTATTGAGAGGCAATGTTTTATTGCTATCACTGTGTTGAGTTCTTTTTGGTGTTGTTGCTTGTTGTGCTGTTTCATCCTGATTTCTGTCACACCTCTGTAAATGGATATCTATCAGTGTTTCCTGCAACGCTGGTCTTATTATTTACAAACTCCCTTAGGTTCTGTTTTTCTGGGAATATCTTGATCTCTCCTTCATATTTAATGACATTTTTTGAGGTGCAATATTCTTGGTTGACAGTTGTGTTCTTTGAGTGTTTGATATATGTCATTCCACTATCTGCTCGCTCACATGGTTTCTGCTGAGAAATCGACATTTAATCGTATTTGCTTTCTCTTATAGGTTAATCTTTGTTTATC
>NW_006399860.1:7197502-7205366 GCF_000299155.1 Elephantulus edwardii | reverse complement strand
TGAAAAACAAGGAACTCATGAAATATTATTCAAAATGGGTGACCCTGGAAGACATTATGCTGAGTGAAGTATCTCAGTCACAAAAGGACAAATACTACATGGTGCCACTGTTATAAAACAGGACTCACGTTCTTCCTTTTAAGAAGCATTCTAGCTGTACTTCATCTAAAATACATTTGGGTTTGTGGGAGCTTTTTTCCTTGCTATGTTCAGAATATTTTTGGACAGCACCATATTTAAAAAATGTCAGTGCTTTTTCAATCATCTTTATTCATTGCTTAGTTCTCTTGTGTGCATGAAGAGATTGAAAATACTCTGGCTTGGATCAAGCACATGGGTAAGTTTTCAAACTGATATCTTTGCTTTTTTAACATTTGGATAAGATCTTTTTCAAGAAATGGTCAGTTACACTGTTTGATTTCATAACTGCTGTTTCCAAGATATGGAGTTGAAGAATAAATCATATGAGAACATGGGCAGTATGGAGAGCAATGTGGTATCAGTATTGGAGGAGACTCATCAATAACCTTCATTATGTAGACAGCACAACCTTGCTTGCTGAAAGTGAAAAGACATAAAGCATTTGCTGTAGAAAATCAAAGACAACAGCCTTCAGTATGGATTAAATCTCAAAATTAAAAAAAAAATAATCCCACATTCTCACCACTGGTCCAATAAGTAACATTATAAGATGTAAAAAAAGATTGAAGTTTTGAACTATTTATTCTATCTGAATCATAATCAATACCCATGGTAACAACATTCAAGAAATCAAAAGACCCATTGCGTTAGGGAAATCTACTATCAAAGACCTCTCCAAAATTCTAAAGAGCAAAGATATCAGTTTAAAGACTAAATTATGTGTGATTAGTCCATGTATTTTCAGTTGCTTCCTATAAATCTGGAATTTGGACAGCAAATAAGGATGATATAAAAAGAACGAATGCCTTTGAATTGTGGGGAAAGGAAGGAAGTGCAGATAAAGTACTCTTTAGAAACAAGGATGGTGAAACTTCTTCCTCTTTCCTTTGAGCATATTTTCAGGAGGAACCCATCTTTGGAGAGCAATATCATGCTGGCGAAGATAGAGGGTCAGCAATAGAAAGGAAGACATCAAATAAGATACATTGACACAGTGACTGCCACAATGGTTTTGAGAAGCAAAGAGATCTGGGGTATGGCACAGATCTGGGTTCATAGGATCACTATGAGTCAATTTGGTAGCACTTAACAACTACTTCCATGGGCATTAATTGTGAAGTATCAGTACGGATATTAATAATGAGAGAAGTAGATGAATGATTGCTTGGAGGTAAAAGGAAGTAGGAACAATGAATCATTGAAAATGAGCACTGAGTCTGTTTCAGGTGACAAAAAATTCGTTAGGTAAAAGGTGATGGTGACTGCCTAATGCTGTTAATGTAAGTTGTGATAGTAAACTTTACAGTTCTATGAAGTTCAATAACTTAGAATACTATTTAACTACTATTTAGTCTTCAATTTTTTTTTTCTTTCCACAGTGGGACTTTGTAATTTTCCAAAGATAAAGCATGGAATTCTATATGATGAAAATAGAGTCAAACTAGCCTTTCCGGTTGCTATAGGAACAATCATCTACTACTCCTGTGAATATAATTTTGTATCTCCTTCAAAATCCTTTTGGACTCGGATAATCTGCACTGAAGAAGGATGGTCACCAATACCCAAGTGTCTCAGTGAGCAAATGTCCAAAACTTATCTTGCATTAAGTTCTGCATATTGACATGTGTTTATTTTAGTAGTTGATGACTTTTATATTTGAGTATTTACGTTTCTTTCCCAGTGTTCGTTAGCATCATGTCCATATTTTTCCTTAAAGCGCCTATTTCATTTATACATTTTTTAAAAAATTTACATTCAAACTCTCTTAACTGTTACAAATATCATGTAAAAGTATTTCAAAATTCATATTTTGTCTAAGAAATGTCTTGGGAAGTCAAATTTACATATATATTAGTGTTTCAACGTGTGTAGATAACAAACTCAAAGGATGACAAAATATTAAAAAAATAAAAACAGTAAGCACAGTATGCATGTAAGATATAATAATAGTATTTTTCTTTTATTAAAAATATGAGCTCATAAAAAGATATAAAATACCATTTTGTATATGCAAATGCTTTACAAATGTAGAAGATTTTTATTACATAATCAAAGACAATTGTATAAACTATTAATTCAATATACATATTTTCAGGTAGTCTCTATTTACAAGATTTTGTTACTGTAATTCCAATGAAATCAGATCTAACCTAAGTTGAATTCTCTTTTTTAAAGTTTGCATTATTCTTGTTTTTTACTGCAAATATTTCAATAAAATCTGATCATCTGTCTTTGGCTTTGGGAGTTTAGAAACATTGAATATATACTTACAGACATATTTTAACACATAAATACACTTAAAAATGCACTTTTGCTATTAGATGCCACTGAGCCAACACTAACTCATAGTAATTCCATGAATAATACATCAAACCTTTGTTGATCCTGTACTAGTCTCACTATTTCTCCTGTGCTTAAATCCACTGTTGCAGCCACTGCATCAATGCATTTCACTGAAGGTCTTCCTTCCCACTCCATCTTTTCAAGCATGATGTCGCCTTCTGAGGACTGTCTTCTCCTTATAACATGTTCAAAGTAGAAAACTTTGAATAACATTGACATATTTGTCAGCTTCAGGAAAAACTCTGTTTGTGGAATATTGTAATTCATAGATTATTCCTAGGGATGAAGATAATTCTAGTTAGATAATAAGTATTTTTCCTTCCTAGAGTTTGTGGAAACATCTCTTTACTTCTCAAATCTATTTACCAGCTATAGTAAAATTATTAGCATAAGGAATGTTTTCAAGCAAAGAAATGCCTGACTTACTGTAGAAAATAAAACTTCAGCTAATTTTTCACTCTGAAATTTTTTTAAACTTCTAACTTTCCATTCCCTCATTATTTAATCTTCAGCATTTCTTTTCCTCTTTAAAAACCATTATGTCCCAATATGTTAATGTATGTGTTTTGAATAGTCAATCATAACAGTGAACAAGGGAACATCTGAGAATGATTTCATTAGCAGATTGCAAGTTCATCACAGTGGGCAGCAAGTATTATTAACGAGGAGATGTACCAAAAAATTCCACAAAAACACATGAATATAAGTCATTCATTGTAGCATCAATACATCCTAAATTATGAATTCTAAATATAAAATCACATTGTGTAATTAAATGTTTATAGATGCATAATAACATGACTTAGATGATTTTGAAAAATATTTTTATTCTTAATTTAAATTTCAGAATTTTTCTATTCTTTTCCAAACTAGGTGTTCTAGTGGTTTCATTTATAGGGAATTAAGCTTTCCAAAAGTCAGTCTTCTCTGGTGGTTTGAATTCATCAATGGCTCTTTTGGGGGAAAGATGGGCAATCTTCTCCTGTACAACTTGTAGTCTCAGAAACCCAGTGGAGTATTAGCTATGGCTCAGTTCCAACTCTATGGCAATGAGATGAAAACAAAATTTTAGTTTTTCGTATTTTTCCATTTCCATCTTTTAAAATAATAGATCTGTTTCTCTATCTTTACCTCTCTCTCTACTTCTATATCTATCATGATCTCTTTGCTGTGGAGGTGACTTTGACTCATAGCTGACTCTCTGCTTCATGGAATTAAACACCTAAACCACTGCAATGTTTAGATAGCAGTGCCATTCTTTACAGACTATGCCACAAGAGCTCTTTCTTTGTTCCCTAGGACTATGTTTCTTTCCTTCCGTGGAGAATGGTCAATCTGCATCATCAGGACAAACATACGTGGAAGGTGATAATGTAATTATTTACTGTAACACAGGCTATAGTCTTTCAAATAGTGGGAACAACATTTCTTGTACAGAAGATGGCTGGTCCTCTCCTCCGACATGCATCCGTGATAGTAAGTAATGATACATTCCTCTTAGATCCTACTATTCTTCATAATTTTCAAAAGACTATATCAATTGTCATGTTACATATATATTTGTCACATACTCATATTCCTATCATACTGTGTTTTCCTTTTAGTTTTATGTTTAAGTGAATGTACTAAGGATGCAGTTTGCCTGTCTACACAAACCAAATGTTAAACCCTTTAAATATGGAGCTCTTATGTTAAAGTAGCCCTACTTTAATATTTATATTAACATTATCCAGTTGTGATACATTAAATTATTATAAAACTAAAGTCTATAAGTAAAAATAAGTCCAATAATAATGAAATGTCTTAGGGCCAAGACAGTTTTTTAATATTTTCCTAATGTGTTAATTTTAAATTCATATGTTCGGGTTCAGTAAATAGCCAAAATCTGCAGTTATAAAAGATTATACTCCTGAAAGTTATGTGCATGATGAATGGCTCAAAATTTGAAAAAAATTTCCTTCAGAAATTACTATAAATGATGACACTCCTCAGATTTCTGTGAAACCTTGTGATTATCCATCTATACAACTCACTGGAAATTATACAATGTCTTGGAATTGCAGCCTAGCCCTGTACAATTAAGTACCGACCAAAGACACAAATAGAGACGTTTGTAAATTTCTAGAGCTCAATATTGCACTCTCTCTGTAATTCTTCAATATAAATTTAGCTTCCTTGGCCTACAAATCACTAAGTGTAAAAAGCGTTTACACATTATTTAAGAGACACACTTCTAAGTTTTGGGGATTAGAACATGGCTATTTTAGTAGTCCAGTGTTCCGTATATAGTATATATAATAGGTATACATGAATAAAAGCTGAAAAATTCCATGAGCCATGATCAGTAATTTTCAATAACATTTCAAGATATTTATATGAGAGAAAAAAAATTTTAAATTAATAAAGATATTAACAAAGCAAATAACTAGAAAAATATGTTCTTAGTAATTAACGCACAAAAGACATTTGACAAAACACAACACGTCTTCCTTATAAAGACACTCAACAAAATTGGAATAGAATGGAATTTTCTCAACATAGTGAAAAGGATATATGCAAAACCAAGAGTCAATATTATTCTCAATGGGGAAAGACAAAAAGCATTTTCCTTAAGAACAAGGACCAGACAACAATGCCCACCATCACTACTTCTAATCAATATTGTACTGGAAGTGCTTGCTAGAGAAATATTGACAAGTAAGGAAATAAAGGGCATCCAGATTGGCAAAGAGATGATTAAATTATTGCTCGATGCAGATGATCTGATACTGTACAGAGAAAGCCCCAAGGATTCAACAAAAAACTGTTAGTAGACTTATTTAGTAGAGTGGCAGGATATAAGATCGGCATCCAAAAATCAGTAGGATTCCTCTGCAGTAACAAAGAGAACTCAGAGAAGTAGACCAAAAAAGCCATAGCATAGCCAACCACAAATTGAGATACTTGGGAATTTACCTAATTAGAGACACAAAAGACCTGTACAAAGAAATTATAGAACATTTTTGCAAGATACAATAAAAGACCTAAAGAAATGGAGAAATGTGCTCTGTTCATGTTTAGGAAGACTTACTATTGTAAAAATGACAATTCTACCAAAAGCAACTCACATCTTCAATGCAATCCCAATCCAGGTACCAAATTCATTTTTTAAGGAGATCAAAAGGGAAATTGTCAAGTTATTTGGAGAGGAAAGAAACTGAAAGTAAACAAAGCACTTCTTAAAAACAAAAATGAAGTAGGAGGCACAGCACTCCCTGATCGCAAAACCTACTACATAGTGGTAGTAACCAAAGTAGCATGGTACTGGTACAATGTCAAGCACATAGACCAGAATTGAGAACCTAGAAATAGACTCAACTATCTATGTTCAACTGATATTAAACAAAGAAATAAAACTTATTAAATGGGGAAACGACAATCTCTTCAGCAAACGGTGCTGTCATATCTGAACTGCTCTCTGCAGAAAGCTAAAATAGGATCCACATCTCACACCATACACAAAAGTCAATTAAAAGTGGATCAGAGACTTGAGAATAAAGCTCCAAACCATAATGTTCATCAGAGAAAAACTGGGGTCAAGCTTAGACAGTCTAGTCTGTGGAATAAAGAGACTGCCAAATACAGACAGAAATGCATTATATGGAGGGGATAAAATTGACATATTAGGACTTTCTGAAGATTAAATCCCTGTCAATGTGAAAAGAAAACCTATTGATTGGGGAAAACTATTTAGCAGTACCATTACAGACAAGGGTCTCATTCAAAAGCTTACAGAATCCTACAGGGCTTCCACAAGAAGAAGGGGGAAAGATAACACAATTACAAAATGGGCAAAAGACATGGAAAGAATTTTCAAAGAGGAAGACATTCAAGAGGCCAAGATACACATGAAAAAATGCTCAAAATCACTGGAAATAAGAAAGATAAGATAAAAATTACAATGAAATACCATCTCATTTCAGTAGCAATGGCAAAGTTTAACAGCACATCAAGTCATAAATGTTGGAGAGGATGTGGCAAGATAGGAATGCTTATACGCTGTTAGTGGGATTGTAAAATGGTTTATTACCCCAGAAGGCAGTTTGGCATATCATAAATCCTGAAATAGAAATTCCATATTACCCAGCTATTCCATTGCTATTCCTGAGAAAATGAGAACTGAGGCACAAACTGACATTTGTACACCAATGTTTATAGCAGCATTATTCACCATTTCAAGAACAAGGAAACAGCTCAAATGTTTAAGCACAATGGAATATATTGAGAAATTATGGTATATTAACGCAACGGAATACTATGCAGCACATAGGAGCAATGATTTCGTAAATCACTATTTAAATTGGGAAGGACTGGAGAGCATTATGCTAAGTGAAATAACTCAGTCACATTAGGAGAAATACTGTATAAGACTATTCTTTTAGAACATATATGAGGATCCAAGGGGGGAAGGATGGGAGAATACGGGTGAGGATAGGTGGGGTGTGTAGGGTGGGTTTAATCATAGTGTCACCCAATTTGATGGGTCGAAGGAGAAGTGGGTAAAGGAAAGGGGAAGTATCCAGTGTAACAAACAATGTATACAAACTTTGTAAGTAAACCAGTATAAAATGAATATTTATTTTAAAAAATCAATAAAGCATTGACTCATAAAACATAAAATACAGAAATACAGGAGTGAAAGTTTTATAAAATCCAAGTAGAATGAATTATGTGAGATGTGCTCAAGTAAGTAGATATTAACTGACTAACAAAAGCTGAACAAATCCTTCAAGAAGCTGGACTTTATGAAAAAGAATGTGGCATCAGGAGTGGAGGAAGATTCATCAACAACCTGCATTACTCAGATGACAAGAACTTGCTAGCTGTAAGCCAAGAAGACTTAAACACTTGCTGTGAATGGCAGCCTTCAATATGAATTACATCTTAACATCAGAAAACCAAACATCTTCACCACTGGACCAGTCAGCAACATTGTGATAATGGAGAAAAGATTTTGTCGATGATTTCATCTTATTTTGATCTACAATCAGCACCCTTGATACTAGTAGTCAGAAGATCAAGAGATGTATAGTATTGGGAAAGTTTGCAGTTGGAGAACTTTTAAAAGGCCTGAAGAGCAATGACATCAGTTTAAGACTAAGGTGCTCCTGATCTAAACTGTATTCTTTCCAATCACCTATTATGAATCTGAGAGTTAAACAATGAGAAAAGACGACAAAAGAACTGATGTCTTTAAGTTGTGATGTTAGAGAAAAGTACTGAATATCTCATGGACTGCCAAAAGAACACATGTCTTGGAGAAAATGTAACCAGTGTACTCCTTTAAGGCTAGAATAGCGAAGCTTTGTCTCACATACTTTGGGCATATTGTTAGGATGAA
>NW_006399860.1:7195584-7197402 GCF_000299155.1 Elephantulus edwardii | reverse complement strand
GATTATTGAGAGGCAATGTTTTATTGCTATCACTGTGTTGAGTTCTTTTTGGTGTTGTTGCTTGTTGTGCTGTTTCATCCTGATTTCTGTCACACCTCTGTAAATGGATATCTATCAGTGTTTCCTGCAACGCTGGTCTTATTATTTACAAACTCCCTTAGGTTCTGTTTTTCTGGGAATATCTTGATCTCTCCTTCATATTTAATGACATTTTTTGAGGTGCAATATTCTTGGTTGACAGTTGTGTTCTTTGAGTGTTTGATATATGTCATTCCACTATCTGCTCGCTCACATGGTTTCTGCTGAGAAATCGACATTTAATCGTATTTGCTTTCTCTTATAGGTTAATCTTTGTTTATCTTTTGCTGACTTCAGAATTCTCTCCTTATCTTAGGTTCTGACAAATTTGACTATGATATGCCTTGGTGTTTTTCTTTTGCTGTCAGTTTTATATGATATTTGCTCAGCCTTTGAATTTATATTCTCTTATTCTTCATTATGCCTGGGAAGTTTTCTGCTAGTAATCCTTCCACAACTTTTTCAGTGCCTCTACTTGCTTCTTCCTATTCTGGGATTCCAATTATGTGCATATTATTTCTAATAATGTCCCACATTATTCTTATGTTTTCTCCTTTCCCTTCCTTTTTGATTCTCCTTTTTGTTCTAGCAGATCAGCAGTGACAATTCTATCTTCTATTTCACTGGTTCTCTATGCTATCTCTTCAACTCTGTTCATGTGTCCCTCTATTATGTTGACAGCATCTGAAACATTGGACCCCATATTTTTCACTGTATTTTCTTGTTTCCCCAGTACCTCTAATACCTAGTTTATTTTATCTGTATCTCTTTGGATTGTTTTTTAAAGCTCCTCCTAGTTTTGTTTGCAGTGTCCTGTAATTCTTTAAGTTTGTCTTTCCACTGAAAATATTAAATCATTTTTCTTTCAAATTCTGTGTTATAAATTTCCATCAGCTTTTCCTGGCTTCAGGAAATCCATTGACACTGTGTTACTTTTTGAGGGTGACATCTTGCTTTGGGCTTGTGTAGGATGCAAGGTAGCCTGCTTCTTACATGACATTGCTTTGGTAGAGTTTTTCATGCCTGAGGAAAAAAGGGGTTCTTGATATGAAGTCACTGCTCCATAAGAGGGCTGGACAAGTGTGTGCATGAACTCACATTGGATGGGCACATGTGCAGGTGCACACAGGATGTGGTGGCACACACAGAGACACATGGGGGGGGGTATGGGGACCTGATTAGAAAAACAGGAAGCCTTGGTTTTCCCCTCAAGAACTGGGTCTGTGACCCTGTCTCATTCCCTAGTGCTTGACATTTAGGGGTGTCATGTAGTCCAATAGCAGCAGTGATCCTCCCCCACACAGCTCACCCCAATTTCCACTGTCCTCCTTGGTCCTGGTGAGTAGGCCCACCACAGTTCACTGCTCCCTTCATGGCTCACAGTTTCAGTTGCAGCTTACTGCTCCCACCATAACTCGCTGCTCCATAACATGGCTTCCAAACTAATTGTTTTAATAATAGATATTACTTGAATTCCAGCAGTCCTGCTCGATCTGTGTGTATATCTCCACACACATCCCTCCATGCACATACCTCCACATACATTCCTCTATGTGTGTCTCTTCATGTGTTGTGCATCACTCTGTGTATGTCTCTCCATGCTTAACTAGTGTTACTAAAAATTAAGATGTTGTGGTTTTACTGTACACATCATCATCCTTGGTTTCTGATTCTCTCACACTACATAAATGAATATATGTATGCCTTTTAGATTGCAGCACAATTTCTTTTTTTATGTGC
>NW_006399860.1:7192245-7194759 GCF_000299155.1 Elephantulus edwardii | reverse complement strand
AGAAGATCAAGGAATGCAGCCATCAGTATGAATTGAATCTCACTGTCAAGAAGACAAAGATTCTTACCACTGGACCTATAGGCAAGAATATGATGGATGGATGGAAAGAAGATTGAATCTGTCAACAGCTTCATCTTGCTTGGATCCAATCAGGAAATCAGGAGAGGCATTACACTAGGAAAATCTTCAGTTAGGGACCTTCCCAAATAATTGAGAAGATGTCATTTTGAGGATTAAAGTGCCTCTAATTCCGGCCATGGTCTTTCTGATCACTTGCTATGCATCTGAGAGATGGACAGTGAATAAAGACAACAGAAAAAGAATTGATGCCTTTGAGTTGTGGTGTTGGAGAAGAGCACTGAACATCTGATGGACGTCCAAAAGAACAAACTGAGATGTCTTGGAGAGGGTGCAGCCAGAGTGCTCTTTGGAGGCAAGAATGACGAGGCTTCGCCTCGTATACTTGAGGCATTTTGCTAGAGGAACAATTTTGGAGAGGGACATGATGCTTGGAAGGGTAAAGGGTCTGCGAAGGAGAAGACCCTCAACAAGGTGAATTGAAATGGTGACTGCCACAATGGGATCTTGTGTCTCAGGAAGTGTTAGGATGGCACGGGATAGAGGGGGGTTCAGATCTTTTGTTCATGGTGTCATTATGAGTCATACTCTACAGCACCTAACAACAACATAATTTTAGATGTCAATAGACTACCTTTTAGATATAACTATAATTTTAATTTAAAAATGTAATTTAATGTATTTAAATTTTAGTTGAAAGAACTATTATGTCTTACAGAAGCAGGCTACTAATACTCTCTTTATAAATCAATAATTGATAAAATTTATTCTTTTTTTTAAACCTTAAGCCAAAAATTTTGTTTTTAAAAATTAGAAAGTCTCACTTTAAAAGTAATCTCTTAGCATTTACCTGTTATATTTTTAAGGAGATTTTACCTTATCATTCAATTTCCTAATTTGCCCAAAGTATCTTGTGTATATGTATTAGGTGTAAATGATATTTTTAATATATTTTTAGCAAATCTATTTGCTTATATATTTAATGTTTCTCAAATTTACATCAATGTGACATTTTTTCTTACATAGACATTTAGAATGTACATTTGCAAAGAAATATATTCACAAATATTAATTTTCTTTCACCTTACTTTTTGAAATAGCATGCCCTGTTCCACTTTTAGAAGAAAATATAGATGCTCGTCCCAAACAAGAAAGTTATACAGTTGGAGAAGTGCTGAAATTTTTCTGCAGAAGACGACTTATAAGAGTTGGACCAGATTCAGTTCAGTGTTACCAATTTGGGTGGTCGCCCACTATTCCAACATGTAAAGGTCAATATTTATTTTAGAAATGCTATGTTATTGCTTATACATTTTAATGGCGAAAAGTATTACATTGGGAAGATCTGGTTGTGTAGTTCACAGGAAGTTGCACTGTTAATTATAAGGCAGTACCTCTCTAAAGGTATAAACTTTCTAACTGCTCTTCAAGAGAAATATGGTTAATATCCTCCCATGAACTTTACAGCCTAAAAAATCCAGTAGAGAGTCAGCTATCATGAGTTCTGACTCCAAAGTAATATAAGAGTGATGAGTGAGCATAACATGTTAAAAATTTGGCAAACTCTAAAGAAATGAGAGTTAAAGTTGTTAATCTACAGAAATTGAAAGGCATTCATAGTTCAAGTTTATATGATCATATAGTAATTAGTTTTACGTTTTCTTAATTGAGGAGTAGTTCTACTTATGTGTCTTGAAGTATATAATGGGACTTGTTTGTTTGTTTAATAGCTCCAAATAGTGTAAGTGTGGTTGAGAAGCATTCATTCTTTTTCTTATAACATCAAACTATTATCAGACTGGAAAACATATCATACAAACCTTATCATGTTTTAGGAGCCTATTTGATAATAGATTACATTGTGTGCTGCTAATCAATTGAGTCCTCCTTTTGCTTTGTGGAGAAAAGATGAAGTCGTCTGTTCCTATAAAGATTTATAGCCTCAGGAACCAGTGGAGAGGAACTATGAATAGAAATCCACACAGAGTGTTATTTGAATTTGTTTTTATCATGTTTTATTAAATAATCAAGTCAACAAATTTTTCAATTATTCAATGTAAAATAAAAAGTTTGTTGTCACTTTCTTCAAATAACTATTTTCCTTTAAAATGTTAGTTTAAATTAATAATTCATACAGTAAATCAAAAGTCTCAATTATTATTAGTATGTTTGTAATACGATATTTATGTAACTATTTACATTTCTATGATATGATAATGTTTTTGCCATTATGCTCAATTGAGTAAACCTAATGAACAACTACTGTCTTATGCTGTGCAATCCTCAAAATCTCTGACATAATCGAGCCCGTTTGTGACAGTCACTGTGTCAATCCATGTGAGAATATAACTCCTTTTCTCTGACTCTTCACCTTTCCTGGAATAGTATCTTATTCCAAAGACTGGTTTCTCTGATGGTATGTCCAAAGTATTTGAG
>NW_006399860.1:7177546-7191925 GCF_000299155.1 Elephantulus edwardii | reverse complement strand
TAAAATGAAATTGTAGACAACTTCAATCTTTTCTCTAGATATCATGACAGACATTGCTCCAGTGGTAAGAATTTTTGTTTTCTTGATGTTAAGATCTAGATTGATCTTCTACAGTAACTAAGTTCTCTTCACTTTCAATAAGCCCAAATGTATCACCTGCATAATACAGGTTGTTGATGAGTCTTCCTTCAGTCCTAATGCTACATTCTTCTTCATAGTTTCACACTGTTTGCTCAATGTACAAATTGAATAGATATGGAATACAGATGCAACACTGATGCACACTTCTTCTTTTAATATTACTCTGATTTATTTACAAAGCTTGAATACATTGTTTTTCACGAAAGATCCTTCCCATTTCCTTCACCCCACCCACCCATTGAATTGTGATGCACACCTTTTCTTGATTGCAAACCATACAGTATTTTCTTGCTGTGTTACAAAACCTATTTTTTGGTCTAGGCATAGATTTCACATAAGCACAATAAGATGTTCTGGGATTCCCATTTTTCTCAATGTTAACCATTAACTGTTATGATCCACACACTACTGCATAGTCAAGAAAACATCTTTCTTGTATTATCTGCTTTCAGCCAAGGCCTATCTGACATCAGCAATTTAATCCCTTGTATCAGGTTAGTTACAATCTATACATTTTCGAGAATAGAAGTGAAATTTCATGATGTCTGTAATTTACATTAAATAACTTCATAAAAATAACAACAAACTAAATATGGTAAAGTGCTAATAATCCATATATCTAATTTTCTGTATATGAATTCACTACGCAAGCTTTTTTTGATTGATTGTTCAAGATATTTATAATAATTAATATGTGAGAAAAAACATACATCAAAAATTAGGGTTCAGCATCATTGCCATTGAAGCTCATAGTGAACTTCCATTAGATTTTCAAAGGCGATAAATCTTTACTGGAATAGACTGCCTATCATTCTCCTGTGAAGAAGCGGATTGATTAGAACTTCTGACCTTTTGGTTGGCAGTTTACCATAGAAAGCGTTAATGCCAAGGAGAACAAAACAGCAACTTCACATTTTGCAAGATTCATAACTATAAGACCGTAAACCATAATTTAACTGTTTTTCTACTGCAGAACAAGTAAAAGCTTGTGGTGCACCTCCTCCACTCCTCAATGGGAAACTTAAAGAGACAGGAAAAGAAGCATATGGACACAGTGCAGTAGTGGAATATGATTGTGATCATAATTTTCAGTTGAAGGGGCCTAGAAAAATACAGTGCATGGATGGAGAATGGACGACTTTGCCCATTTGTGTTGGTAATTAGATATTTAAACAGAAGTTACATCTATTTTACACATACATGTAAATATACATGTTAATGGATTTTATTGTTTTAAGGATAACTTTATATTTAAATTCAATTCACCCAGAACAAGTGAAAACATGTGGAAGTATACCTAAACTGGAGAACGGCTATGTCCAGACTTCTGTACCTCTCTATCAACATGGAGATTCAATAGAGTTGAGTTGCAAGAAAACACATACAATGATTGGAAAAAATGTAACTACTTGCATTGATGGGCAATGGACCCAGCTTCCTCAGTGTATTGGTAAGAATATATTTATGATTTTCTTGTTTTCAATTTATTTTTCTAGAAATAAAGATATTTTATTTAGATACTACATCTTGTCATTTGTCACAAAGTCAGCCCCAACTCACGGTGATTTCATATGTAAGTGGACCAAAACCCCGCTTGGTCCTGCACCATCTTCATTATGGTCCATAATGAACCATAATTGAGAACTGGTCCATAAAGTTTTCAAAGGCTGGGCATGAAAAGTAGATTATCAGGCCTTGCTTTGTACTCCATCGAAGTCTATAAAGTTCCTGAACATTGCAAGTTAAAGATTCAGAAAGACTTACCATGGAAAAAAGGAATTAGATGTTGAGAAAACAACTTAAAATGTTACTAGTTATTAAAACATTCTGATGTCTGGAAAATATTAACAATGCTTAGTGGCAAACTCCCCAAGGCAGAGACTTCATTTACTTATTTGGTTGGCCTTTTATTTATAATGTCTTGTGATGGCATTGTTGTTGTTGTTTTTGTTGTTGTGTGCCATCAAGTCTCCTGTGACCCTGTCCTGAGCCAGTCTCACTGACTCTGACACTTTTACCTTCATTGCTCCAGTCACTGTATCAATCCATCTCATCCAGGGTTTTCCTCTCCTGCTGTGTCCTTCTACCTTTCTGACCATGATACCCTTTTCCAAAAACCAGTCCATCCTAGCTATGTGCCCAAAGTATGTTAGATGGAACTTCAAAATCCTAGCCCCAAGGAGAAACTTGATTTCACCCTTTCTAAGACAGAAATATTTGTTTTCTTGGTAGTCTTTGGTATGATCAACACTCTTCTCCAGCACCACAGCTCAAAGGCATCTATTCTTCTTCTGTCGTCTTTAGTCATTGTGCAGCTTTCTGATGCATAGCAAGTAATTGTGAAGATCATGGACTAGATCAGGTGCACCTTAGTCATTGTTGCTACTCAGTACTCTGGAGAGATCACTGACAGCAAATTTTCCCAGTGCAATTCTTCTTTTGATTTCCTGACTGCTGGTGCCAAGAATGTTAATTGTGGATCCAAGCAAGCTGTAATTGTTAACAACCTCTATCTCTTCTCCATCTATCATGGTGCTTTCAATTGGTTCAGTTGTAAGAATCTTAGTCTTCTTGATGTTACGTTTCAATCTGTATTGAAGACTACAGTACTTGACCTCCTGCAGCAAGGAGTTCAGGTCTGCCTCACTTTAAGCAAGCAAGATTGGGTCATTTGCATAACATGCTGTTGATGAGTCTTCCTCCAATCCTGAGGCCATATTCCTTCTCATAAAGCCCAGCCTCTCAAATTATCTGTTCTGAATAAAGATTGAAAAGGTATGGAGATAGGACGCATCCCTAATGCATCCCTTTCCTGATTTTAAACCATGTAGTGTTTCCCTGCTCTGATCTGAGGACTGCTTCCTGGTTTGAGTATAGGTTAAGCATGAGCAAAATCAAGTGTTCTGGAATTCTCATTCTCCTCAAGTTCATCTACAATTTGTTGTGATCCACACAGTCAAATGCCTTTGTATAGTCAATAAAACACAGATAGACATTCCTCTGGTACTCTCTGCTTTCTGTCAAGATCCATCTGATATTGGCAATAATTTCTCTCATGCCACAACCTCTTCTAACCCCAGACTGCACATCTGACAGTTCTCTGTAGATGTACTGTTTCAGTTATTTTTGGATAATCTTCAGCAGGATTTTGCTTCTGTGTGATATTAATAATGCTGCTTGCTAATTTCCACACTCTGCTGGTTCACCTTTTTCTGGAATTGGAAAAAAATATGTATCTCAAGTCAATTTTCATTGAGATCCAAGCAACAGTAGAATAAAACATATTTTCAGTATAAAACAATTCCATGAGTACATACTTGAAAGGAAGAGGGAAAACAAATAGAAAAATAAAAGAAATTCGTCTAATTGTATTCTTCTGCATTTTACTGATTCTCATAAACTTCAATAAAATTATTTATTTTAACAAGAAAAAAGGGTGATATCCTGATAGTGATGAAAAGGCTCTGGAAGAAGCCAAAGCTTACCTCTGACACAGTGCCCACTCAATAGGGTTCACCTTGTATGCATGTTGTACTATTGTTAATTAATTTAATACCCTCAGCCACGTGGTGAAGTAGCTGGTGTTTCTGTCTTTGTGTTTGGTGAGAAAAATGACCTCACTATATACTGGTTGCCAAATGATGTTCACATCATGAAATTAGGTGTCATGGGTGACAGGTTGTCATTAACACTGCTACAGTGAGCCTGGGTCCTTAATGTCCATAAGCATGGATTGGTAGCATTTGCAGTCTGATTTGAAATTGGCCTTCCTTACTTTAGCACAGAAAGTATGAATTTGATTAAATTTCTTTAAAAGTCTCCCTTTCTGTATATTCATAGCTCCTAGGTGTACGCCTAGCGTTCTTGGGTTAGCTCTGATATGAGTCATGAAAAGCCATGGAGGAAGAAGGAGAAAATCTTAGAAATGCACCTTTACAGGAGCACAAAAGTAAAATTCATTTTGGTGGAGTTGAAACCCACACCTTGCTGACTCCCTAGTGGGCTTTTCAGAGGTTATAAATTGTATAAGAGGAAATCCCCCATCTTTCTCCTGAGGAATGGAGAATTCAAACCATCCACCTTTGGGTTCATAGTGCAACTCCCTACCCTCTAAGCCACTAAAGTTCCTTAGATGCTGACAAACTGTTTGTAACAGAAGGAAATGTTACATGCCCTCGCGCCACCTTCATGACTGTTGATGTGTTAAGTCCATTTTTGTGGTCACTGTGTATTTTAAGTATCTTCCGACATTATATTAGAAGATGGTCCGCTGTAGTCCTATAGTAGGAACAAGATGGGCAATCTCCATGCTATTTACCATTTCAGGAACCAAATGAATGGTTAACTATGAGTCATCCCACCAAATAGCCGTGAGTCCTAAGAGATTTTAAAAAAAATTTTGTAAGTAGGTATCCAGATCATTCTTCCTAGTGTGGCTTATTCTGGAAGTTGTAGTAAAAATTCTGCATTATGTGTATCCCTAATGATATCTAAAATACTGATAGGACAGTCCCAGCATCCAACAACACATAAACCTCCACAATATTACAAGCTGACTGAAAAGCAGTAAACTAGCTTTTTAGGGTAAAAGAAATGCATTGAGGGTTTTGGGAGTTTTCTGTTTTGGATTTTTGTTGTTGTTGTTGTTGTTGTTTTCTTTTCCTCTTAGTGGCAAAGAGTATACCATGGATTGATAAAAGAACAACAAACTATTTTGGAGGAATTGCAACCCCAGTGTTCCTTAGTGGCAAGGATGATGAATCATTGTTTCACGTTTACTTTGTTTCTTCAGGCTTGTTGTCAGCAGGGACTGATCCTTGAGAAAAAATAAAAAAGTAATGCTGGGGAAGGCAGAAGGGTAGTGAAAGAGAGGAAGACTCTCAATGAAATTAATGACATGATGTCTTCAACAATGAACTTGAGCATGGCAGAGATCATGAGCATGAAGCAAGCTAAGGAAAGTGTGAAATCCCTTGTTCATGGGGTCACCATGAATCAGTTAACTATGTGGCTTGCACCAACAGCAACAACTAATAATGAGCTGTTAAAGAGTTGCTTTGGCAAAAGAATATTTTTTTAAATGTACTAAACCCTCAAACATTGTGAACAGGAAAGTTTGAAACTGCTATTTTATGAAAATCCTGAATTGCATTTTTTCAGATACTCTGCCATTACCCACTTTCAGCATGTGAAGGAATCATGTAGAAATGACTTGCATGGTCCTTAAGGAATGCCCTACTAATCCAAAGGCAGCATCTCTCTGAAGGTTCTAGTCCACCAGTGGTTTGAAGAGAGAAAGAAGGACAATATCTTGAGCAATTTACAGCCTCTGAAAATCCACTGGAGGGTCAGCTATGAGTCCATTCTGTTTCAGTGGCAATGAGTTTGAGTCTTGAGGAGTTTGGTTTCCCTTAGTTCCTAAATGTGCCTTATTCTTCTAAATCTCTGTACCATTCCTGGTGCTTTGTTCTAACTGAGGAATCCAGTAGGGCTGTAGTTATGGCAGCTAGCTGCTAATCAAAAGGTTGACAATTCAGAACTACTAACTACTCCATGAAAAAAAAAAAAAAAAGATGAGGCAATCAACCTGCCAATGTAAATTGTAGTCTTGGCTCTTCTCTGTCCGACAGAGACACTATGAGCCAGAATCAACATGTTGGCAATGAGTTTGAGGGTTTTTTTCGTTTGTTTGTTTTGCTTTTACGGAAATGTCCTTCTCGAAAAAAACATATGCAAAGCTTTTATTTGCTTTCAAGACAAAATTCAAAGTTCATTTTGTTTTAAACTCTTTCTTGGATTATTTTTCACTGTTTTCTTTACCATAATCTGAAAATTCTAGAACGAAATACTCTTTGAATACTCATATATATTCTCAGATATGCAAATATTTAAATTAATATTTTGTCCTACGAAAACATTTTCTGAGATATTATTCTTTTAGAATTGTGTTTTCTAAAAAAAAATTTCCAGATACAATTCCTCACTCAGAACAATTTATCAGATGTGCTTGTAGGCCTCAAAGCTTTAGACCAATGTTACAAAGCTCTCTTTAGTCCTCCCCATTAAGGTTGTCTTCCCTACCAAAGTCTTCCTGTAAACTGACTCAAGAGTGTTGCCATTTGTCTTAGCTCTATCTCACATTAGCCTCTGGTCCTCCACTGTTGCTGCTACTATCATCTAAGTTTTGGTCTGACTCACAAAAATCTCAGATCCAAATGTCTCTTCACTGCACTGTCTGTTTTTGTTTTTATTTCTGGCAATAGGATTTCTTTGGTCTGCAATAGAATCTGCTTGGTTTTAACTTGAGAGGATGATGAGATAGATCAGTCATCTCTTTAGTAGTCTATACCTCCTGTTTGCATATTTCCACTCAAAGGTGCTGCCTAAAGAACTGAAAATGGTACATGGGGGCAACAAGGCCATAAACTTGTCTTTGAAAGAGCCAGTGAGAGTGAGACTACCACAGCCCCTCACCGTCCAAGAACAGAAATATAATAAAGCCTTAAACCCGTGGTGCCTCTAGAGCCACACCAACATAAAAGGTCCGTTTATTCATCGTTGACTCATAGATGTGGTATTGAGAATTACGTTTTTTGGGGAAGTAAGTTGGAGAGTGGAGGAGGCAAAGAATATTACCCTATGCAAACCCAAGATTAATCCCAGTAGTCCCAAGGCACAATTTCTCCATTAGTCCAGGCTCCAATTTCAACACAAATTCAAGAAGCCTCTGGTTTCCTGAATCATCCAGTAAAGTTTACTCTCAGAGCAGTTATAAGTCAGTTTCTCCTTCAAACATTAGCAAAAACTTTAACTGTGGTCAGTACAAATGCTAGAAGCCTCATGTTATACCTTACCACAGTTTCTCCACAACAATGCCACAGTCTCTTCACCACCATCGCCAGAGTATCACCACTAGGGTCTGGCTTTCCCCAGGGTCTGATTTCCGTCTTCCTCAAGTCTTGCTGCCACAAGTCTTGCCACTAAGATGTCTGGAAATCAGAGAAAACTTAATGGAATGTCTAAAAAATCCAACTGTTAGTCTAAGGGCACAGGTGTTGTTCAGCTTATTCATATAATTATAATGCATAGTCCCACTCAGCCATGTTTTTAAAAACAAAGTAATAACTAGGAAAGCCATTTTGAAAAATCTACTTATTTTACTGTGACGTAGTGGTAAGGAATTGTGTTGTCAACCCAAAGGTATACAGTCTGAATCTTCCTCCTGTTCTGTAGGAGAAAGACAGGAAATCAACTTCTGTATGATTCACTGCTTCTGAAAACCCTCTGAAGGGTCAGTTTTTCCCTATCTCAGAACAATCAATATTTTACCAACCTTAATTTTCAGTTTTAATTACTGGCCAACTTGCTCTCTTTTTCCTCTCCTTCAAGAATCTAGAGGAGACTACACAGAAGGACCCTCCTTTTTCCTTAATTTTGGGATATCATCCAACTCTTCCACTTCTTGTGGCAGATATCTTAGCTGTTTCCCAACTCTTGGGCTCAACAAATATGTAATTACTATACAGTTGTGTCGTTCTATTGGGAGGAAATGTCTTCTTCCCCCAGAAGGAGCTAGAGTCTGTTATAAGGGGTTGTGAGTTGTATATATTCATGGTACTATTTTTTTTTTTGCAGAGATGACAAATATATCTAATCACTAACAATATAAAATAAAATTTCTTAGATAAATACTAGAACATCCATTATATATTCCAGCCTTCTTTCTGTCATCATTCAATACTTTTAAAAGAGGGCCTGATAATGACTAATAATCATGGAAAAAGGAGACAATGGAAACTCTGTAGACAAGCAAAAGACCTGTTAGAAGTGCATACCCTGAAATTTGCCATTTTTTCCCTTGAATTTACCCTGATTTGCTGAGTCAATCTTTGCTAAGCTCTTGAAAAGTGAGTATTTAACCTCAAAAATAGCAGTAACATCTAAAACTACACTTTTGACCAGAATTAGTAGACAAAATTTAATAATATAATTTATGCTTTTTGTGTTTTAGTGAAGAAAATGCTTACTTCTCTTTAATGTGTTTGCATGTCTTCCTTTTTACAGCAACAGACCAAGTTAAAAAGTGTAAAAAACCCAGGTTCTATATAATAGGGCCATTTTATCCTTTGAATGGATTTGATCATAACACCATAATAAAGTATAGGTGTGTTGGAAGCTCAAGGTACACACAAACAACCTGTATAAATGGGGAATGGGACCCTAAACCAGACTGTACAGGTAAGATTTATTTTCTATATTTTTTTATATCTTACTGCTTTATTATTCAGATAGATTATTTTTAAATTAGTGTGTTTTTAAATAAGCTATGGTCCTGACCTACTATCTTTAATATATTGACATTCTTGTTGTTACATGTCATCAAGTCAACTGTGACTAGACTCTTATTCCTCGCCATCAAATTGGAATTAACTCATAGTGGAATTTTTAGCAGTTGCAAATTATATGGAAGGAGATTTCCCACCTTACTCCCATGGAGCCACTGGTTGATTCAAACTTCCATAGATGTGTCCTCTCTGAGTTAGCAATACAACTACAGTAGCACAAACCCCTACAATCTATACCACATTTCCTGCTTTTGTGCTCTTTTCAATCTCTGTTGTGCTTTTAAATTCACTGCTGTAGTCAAATGTGTCAATCTATCTTGTTGCAGGTCTTTATCTCCTCCTCTGATTCTTCACCTTTCCTGCTATGATATCTGTTTCCAAGAACTTCCTCATAATATGCCAAAGGCTATTAGATAAAGTCTTACCACACTTGCTTATTTTATTTTAATGGAAGTTTACAGAGATTTTTCATTTCCATTCATTCATTATTGCACACTTTCCTCCCTGCTCACTCCACCCCCGAGTTCACTTTTCTCTTTGAAAAAAAATAAAATAAAATCATTGATCATTATACAACCCCTCCACCCCAGTCCACTCCACTATGCAGCTTTCATTTTGGACTCTTGTTATGACAATAATACTTAATCTTCTATTCCTTCTAAACAGTTCTCTCCCTCATTCTTTCAATGCAGTATACATTATTTATTCCCTCTTAGTTTCTCCCCAACTCTGATGTCAGACTCACTATTTGTTCTTTTGTGACTGAGATATTTCACTCAGCATAATGTCCTCCAGGGTCACCCATTTTGTATCATACTTCATGAGTTCCTTGTTTTTCAATGCTACATCGTATTCCATTGTGTGAATATACCACAGCTTCTCTAGCCATTCGTTTGTTGATGGGCACTTGGATTGTTTCTAGCTCTTTGTTACTGTGAACAAAGCCTCAATAAACATGGCTGTGCATATATCTGCTTGGGTGGGAGTTATGATTTCTTTAGGGTATATTCCGAGTAGTGGAATTGTTGAGTCAAATGGTATTTCTATTTGCAATTTTTTGAGAAAGCACCACACAACCTTACACAGTGGCTGCACCATTTTACACACTCACCAACAGTGAATAAGGAAGATTAAATTAGTTAAATGGGGAAACGACAGCCTTCTTAACAAATGGTGTTGGCAAAATTGGGAAACTATCTGCAGCAAACTCAAGCAAGATCCACACCTTACTCCATACACAAAAACCGACTCAAAGTGGATCAAAGACCTAGGATTAAAACCAAGGACTAAAAATTTCATTAGAGAAAAGCTTGGAAGAACTCTAGAAGCAATAACCCACAACATAAACAGTCTTCCAAGCATTCTGAAAAACCTACATCCAGGAGAGGATAAAACAGATGAATAAGACCTTCTAAGAAACAAGTCCGTATGCACATTCAAAAACTTCTCCAACAGGTACAAAAGGAAGCCACGGACTGGGAAAAAGTATTTGGTAATGACACGTCTGATAAGGGACTTATATTTAGAATTTAAAAATACTTGAGCACCACAACAAGATAAAGGTAAATAACCCAGTTGCAAAATTGGCACAGGATATGAACAGACACTTCACCAAAGAAGACATTCTGATGGTGAACAAACACATGAAGAAATGTTCAAAATCCCTAGCTCTAAGAGAGACGCAAATCAAAACAACTGTGAGATATCATCTCACGCAAGTAAGAATAGCAAAACTTAACAGACCAGAGAACAACAAATGGGGGCAAGGCTGAGGAGAA
Organism: Elephantulus edwardii; assembly: GCF_000299155.1. Lineage (NCBI taxonomy): Eukaryota > Metazoa > Chordata > Mammalia > Macroscelidea > Macroscelididae > Elephantulus > Elephantulus edwardii. The sequence goes on along the minus strand of NW_006399860.1, from coordinate 7,181,661 downwards.
ACCACACTTGCTTTTAAGGGCAACACTCTCTGCACTTGTTACAAGGCAGATTTGTTGGTACTTTTGGCAGTTCATGTTATATGCAATACTTTACCCAAATAGCACAAATAAAAGATATCAATTATTCTTCAATATTTCTTATTATTGTCAAAATGTCAGAAGTTTGGGAAGTAAATGAAACTATCATGGCTTGGGGTGTTCTGCACCTTAGGCACTAGACATTTTTGCTCTGTAACAAGTTAAAGAGTACCTCAACAGCAGTTTCTTCCAATGCAATACATCTTTTTGATTTCTTGACTGTTGCTTCCATGGATGTTGAATTTGGATTTAAGTAAAATGAAACATTTGACAATTTTAATCTTTTCTCCATTTATCATGATGTTATCTAATCATCTAGTTGTAAGGATTTTGATCTTCTATAGGTTGAGGTGTAATCTGTGTTGAAATTGCACTCTTTCATCTTTAGTAAGTGCTTCCAGTCCTCTTCATATTTAGTGAACAAAGTTGTGTCATAGTGCAGCTATGGTCAATGATAGTTCCTCCTATCCTGATGCCACATTTTTCGTCATATAATCCAGCTAATGTGCATATTGAATAAGTATGGTGAAATAATATTTATCTGACATACAACATTATTCATTTTAAACAATGTTTCCTTCATTCTGTTCAGGCAACCCCTCAGTCCATGCACAGGGCTTTTTTATTAATACAATTAAGTGTTCCTAGATTATTGGTCTTCTCAGTGGAATCCAAAGTGCATTACAATCCACAAGTCAGATGCTTTATTAGTCAACAAAATATGAAAAACATCTTTCTGGTATTATATTCTTTAAGCCAAGATTCATCCGACATTAGCAATGATATCTGTATTCCAAAGCCTCTTCTAAATCCATTTTGAATTGCTGGCTGTTAGTTTCAATGTACAGTTTCAGATATTTCTTAAAAATCTTTAGCAAGATCTTACTTGCTTATAATATTAATAATATTGCTCAATTATTTCCACAGTCTGTTGTGTCACCTTTGTTGTGAATGAGAAGAAATGGATCTCTTCCAGCTGGTTGGTCTGTTAACTGTCTTTCCATGTCTTGACAAAGGTGAATGAGTACATCCAGAGTTTCATCTCTTTGTTGAATTGTCTTAGATAGTATTCCATGAATACTTGGGTTTTGATTTTCTTCCAATGCCTTCAGAATAATGCAGACTTGCTCCTTCATTACCATTGATTTTTTTAATATCACATTCTTATTTCTCTTCACTGCATTCAATTATTAATTTTCAAAGCTATTTAATTTTTCCTTCTTTTATTAAACCCTTTCATTGATTCTTTATTATATGCTACTTTCTAAAGTGATTCTGCATTGATCAATTAATTTCTTTTGGTGCAGTGTCACTGTATCATCTCTCTATGTATATTCATAGATATAGATATATATAGATAGGTATAGAGATAGATAGATAGATATACAGACAGACATATATATGCTATATATTCATAACTCTTCTATCTATATATATTCATAGATACTTCCTGGACCATTCAATACATTGACCATAGAATAATATTGAAACTCAAGGCTTGGAATTTTTAATTACTTTACTATTTTCAGCTTGTTAAAATGCAAAGCATTTTCTTTCCTTTTCTTATTGCAGGTCTTTGCACATGTCAATATTAATATTTTTCTCTTCAATAGCTTTCCATGAAATATTCTTTAAAGCTCTCTTACTTTATTATGTCTTCCCCTTTTTTGGTATGCTGGATATCATTGTTGATGACATAAGGACCTTGAGTGAAGTGGAGAATACCAGAAAATATTTTACTTGTCTTTTATTGACTATGCAAATGTATTTGACTGTGTGAATCATAACAAATTGTGGATAGTATTGAGAAGAGTTAAAATTCTAAAGTATATAATATTTATCAGAAGTGGCATCCACTTCCTAAATAATATACCTCTGGAAACTCTATGAACTTTGATAAATGACAATAGTTATAGAAATGCTTCAGGCCTTTTGTTCATAGGGTCACTATGAGTTGTGCTCGACTCAACTGCAATTAACAACAACATGCAAAACTTGTACATAAATGAAGAAGCAATTATCCAAATAGAACAAGGGAACACTGCACAATTTAAAATCAGGGAAAGTATGTGATAGGTTGTATTCTTTCTCCACATTTATTCAATTTTCATGCTGAGCAAATCATTCCAGAAAGTAGGTGATATATGTTATGAAGAATGTGACATCAAGATTGGAGGAAGACTCATCAGCCTGTGTTATGCAGGTGACATTATCTTGCTTGCAGAAAGTGAAAAAGACTTGAAGCACTGCAGAATATGGGCGAGATCCAATGATGATTGATTCATAAAACATAATGAATGGAAATGACTGTATGAAGCACAATATGAATGAAGAACAGTGTAAAACACAATGCACACAAACTTTATGAGCAAATCAATATAAAATAGGGGGAAAAGACTACAGATTTGAATTTAGCTCAGCTTCAAGAAAAAAATACTCCTAATCATTGGGCTAATAGGCAAAAACATGATGGAAAAAAGACTGAAGTTGTTAGAAAGTTCACTTTACTTGCACCCACGATCAACATTTGTGGTAGCACCAGTAAAAAAAAAAAATTAAATTAAAAAGATGTGTGACATTGGGAAAATCTGCTGTCAAAAACATCTTTTAAATGTTAAAGTGCAAGGATGTCAGTTTAAAGATGCTCCAAGCCATGGTATTTCCAATTGCTCTATATGCATTTGGAAGTTGAACAATGAATAAGATTAACAGGAAAAGAATATATGCCTTTGAATTATGGTGTTGGAGAAGAATACTGAATATCCCCCGTAGACTCTGAATTGTGGAGTTGGAAAAAGTACTGACTATCCCCTATAGACTCCCAAAAGAACAATAAGACTGTCTTGGAGGAAATGAAAGCAAGGTACACCTTCGAGGCAAGGATGGCGACGTTTCATTTCACACTCTTTGGCTATATTGTCAGGAGGGGTCAGTCCTCATTAAAAAAAAAATTATATGTACTGCTGAGAAAGGATCAGAAAAAGAGAGAAAGCTCTTCAAAAAGATGAATCCACATGTTAACTAAAGTAATACGCTCGAGCATAGTGAAGAGTGTCAGGATTATCGCAAGGTTCAGATCTATGTTTCTTGTGGTCACTATGAGTCTTATTGACTCTAAGGCACTTAACAAGAGCAATCAAACAAGAATAAGTTTTATAGTCTCTTCTGTAAAATAACTTGGTATTTTCTTTCTTTCCTGATTTTTTTTCTTTCTTAAAATTTAATTTCTCTATTGTCATCTCACAACTTCTGTGGTCTTCTGTCATTAGTGTTCAATACAGTAAAGCTCTTCTTTAGATATTTTATTAATGAAGTGTAATAAACTCATGATCATATTTTTGCTCTGGTATAGTTATTTCCATTTTCTTCAACTTTCTTTGAACTCATCCATGAGCAATTGTTGGCTTGTTTCAGAGCCAGCCTCTAACTGGTTTTGAATAATCTATTAGCCTTTTGTATCATGTATATCCATGCATGTAATCCATTTGCAAAAAAAAATCAATAATTCTGTCTCCAGCCTGATTTGTCGTAATTTCCAATTAACTTTACTTATTACTAATGCATCTTGATTGCATGTTTGATCAATTGCAGGCTTCAAAAATTGGTGGAATGCCTCAATTCCCCTATCTTTGTCTTTAGTTATTGGTACATATAATTGAATAAAAGTCATACTAATAAGTCTTTCTTGTACACATTTGGGTAGCATCCTATCATTCACAACATTGCACCTCAAAATAGATCTTGAAATTGTGTTTAACCATGACTGCAACACCATTCTTTCTCAATTTTTCATTCCCAGCATAGTAGATCATTTGTCTGATTCAAAGTGACCAATGGCAATCCATCTGAACTCACTAATGCTGAATGTTAACCTTTATGGGTTCCATTTCATTTTCTACAACTTCCCATTTTCCTAGTTTCATATGTCATGCTTCATACATTCTATGTTCCCATTATTAATATATGTTTGTAGCTGTTTCTCCTAATCTTTCGGTGACTTTTAAAGAAAAAAAATAGTTTTATAGTTTATGGAAACT
>NW_006399860.1:7176326-7177446 GCF_000299155.1 Elephantulus edwardii | reverse complement strand
TCCATTTCATTTTCTACAACTTCCCATTTTCCTAGTTTCATATGTCATGCTTCATACATTCTATGTTCCCATTATTAATATATGTTTGTAGCTGTTTCTCCTAATCTTTCGGTGACTTTTAAAGAAAAAAAATAGTTTTATAGTTTATGGAAACTGTAAACATGGACCTCACCTGGAGGGGCTGCAAAAGAAGCAGACTGTGGAAAGAAACATTGGAGGAGTTCAATATTATCAGTCAGAACCAAACCAGGAGATGATTGTGGAAGAGACAATTAATTGCTCACGTCCAAATTCAAAAAGATGCTGAAGAAAATTAAATCATGTGCACAAGAATCAAAATACTACCTTGAGTATATCCTACATAAATTTAAAAATAATCTTGAGAACAGAGTTGAGGCATTGAACACTAATGATTGAAAATCAGATGAGTTTGTGAGATGACTTCAAAGATAATATTCATGAATAGAGCAAAATGTCATTCATTACAAAGACAAAAGAGACAGAGAAGACCAAAAATAGATGTCAGAAGAGACTCTAAAACTTGCACCAGAGCATCAAGCAGCCAAAACAAAGGAAATAAATGCTGAAGTAAAAGAGTTGAAACAGAAGATTTCAAAAGGTAACTTGAGAAGAAAAAAGTATTATAATGAAATATATAAGAACTGAGTTGAAAATAAAAAGTAAAAAACCACTTGGCATTTTTCAAGCTGAAAGAACTGAAAAAAAATATTCAAGCCTCTAGTTGAAATAATAAAAGATATTATGGGCAAAATTTTGAATAAGCCAGGAAGCATTAAAAAAAAAGATGAAGGGAATAATAGTAATTTTACCAATAAAAACTGGTCATCAATGAGACATTTCAGGAAAAAGCAATAATAAAGGAAGAAATTCAATCTGCACTGAAAGTATTGGCAAAAAATACTGTCAAGAATATTGTAAGACACCTATCTGGCCAACTGTCTTGAAGACATCCATATTTGTTCCCAAGCCCAAGAAAAGAGATCCAACAGAATGTGTAAATTACCAGATAATATCATTAATAGAACATGCAATAAAAATAGTGCTGAAGATCATCCAAAAGTGCCAAGAACACTGACAAGGAACTACCATAAATTCAAGC
>NW_006399860.1:7175048-7175906 GCF_000299155.1 Elephantulus edwardii | reverse complement strand
CATACCTATCCAATCTGTATCCTGTGCAAATAATTTGAGAAGCTGCACTCAATGAATAAGCATGTGGCATCAGGATCACAGGAAGACTCATGAACCAACAACCTGTGTTTATAGAGATGATGCAACCTTTCTTGCTGAAAATGAAGAGAACTTGAAGCACATTCTGCAGAAGATCACAGACAACCTCCTTCAAATATATTACATTTTATTATCAAGAAGACAAAATCCTCACACTGGGACAATAGGCAACATCGTGAAATGTGGAGAAAAGATTTAAATAGTCAGTGATTTCATCTTACTTGGATCCACAATCAACACCATTGCTACCAGCAATCAAGAAATCATAAAAGAAGAATAGTGTGAAATACTATGTATAAGAACTTTATAAACAAACCAATTATAAAAGTAATCAGAAGGTGTATCATATTGGAAAATTCTGCTGTCAGGGACTTATCCAAAATACTAAGGAACAATCATAACTGTTTAAAGACTAAGGTGCTCCTGATTCAGGTCATAATCTTTTCAAACATTGCTGTGCATCTGATAGCTGGACAATGAATAAAGATGATAGAAGAAGAATTGACGTCTGTGAATTGTGTTTTTTAAAAAGTACTGAATATTACATGTACTAGAAAAAATGAATAGATAAGTCTTAGAGATAAGTCTTAGAGACAGTACAGCCAGAAGGTTTCTTAGAAGAAAGGATAATTTAACTTCACCTCACACAATTAGGCTCATTGTTAAGAGGGGCTGTTTATTGGAAAGGGACAACATGCTTGAAAAGGTGAAGAGTCAGTGAAGGAAAGGAAGACCCTCAATGAGATGGATAGACATAGTGTCTGCAGCAATGGCTCTTGT
>NW_006399860.1:7173606-7174588 GCF_000299155.1 Elephantulus edwardii | reverse complement strand
GGCAGAGCATCTGGTGGATTCTATTGTGTAATTTTTATATTCTATAGAATCATCTTTCTTTGGATTGGGCAAAAATACTGATCTTAAATTAGTCAGGTGTGATCTCTTTAAAACTTTTTTTTTCCCTTTGAATCTTATCAATTAGGCTGGAAACAAAGGATTTATATTGAAATCATACAGGATTTAGTGAAATAATGAACAGAAGCTACAGAGATTGCCTAAGATATTTCAAGTGAATGGTAATAACACAGAAGTTCTTTGTAAACTGACACATATTTTATAATAAAGTAATTTTGTCATTTTGCATCAAATATATATTGTCATTAGATGTTCTGTGGTATTGAATTATAACTCTGCTATCGCTTAGTTTTTATTAATCAAATAATTTCAATATTTTCTAGAAAATATGGAACTCTGCCCACCTCCACCTCAGATACCTAATGCTCAGAATATGATAACCACTGTGAATTACCAGGATGGAGAAAGACTTGCTGTTGTCTGTAAAGAAAATTATCAGCTTCAAGATACAAAAGAAATTGTGTGCAAAAAAGGACAATGGCAGTCGTTACCACGTTGTGTTGGTTGGTAGTTTATTTCTAAGTAAAAAGGAGGTTTACACTCTTTTTCTTCCCCTTAGCTAAATAACAGGGGGAAAGAAGTATGGTATCTCTTTTATACTATATCTGACAGTGTTAAATGGTTTTCTAGGTACCTGTGTCTGTCACTTTTTTCTTTCATCATTTCTTTGAAGATCATTCTAACAATGAATATAAGAAACAAGTTTAAGTCCCTAGGAATATTTTCATTTTTTTAAATGTTTTTATTATTCATCCAGCTTAAAAGTATAGAATGAGAGGAGCTCTAGTGGCCTACTGGCAAGAAGCTGCACTGCAATCCCAGAGATAATGTGGTTCAAATCCACCAGATGCTCTGCCAGAGAAGGAGGGACCATTTCCTCCTGTACCAGTCAGATCCAATTTGA
>NW_006399860.1:7171321-7171951 GCF_000299155.1 Elephantulus edwardii | reverse complement strand
TGTCCTAGAGAAAGTGAAACCAAGCTGCTCCTTGGAGGCAAAGGTTTTGAAACTTGGTCTCACGTTGGAAATGTCATCCTTGGTCATAGTTTGGAAATATTACCAGGAAGGATCAGTCCTTGGTGAAAGAAAAACCTAGGGTGAGAAGGATTGACACATAACTGGGGTAATGAGGGTAAGTGTGTCAAAGTCAGTGAGATTGGCTCAGGATAGGACAAGGCTCAGGGCTACTGTGTATAAGGTTGTTATGAGTCAAAGTTGAATCAAAGGCACATGTCAACAACAGAATTTTTCAATAAAAAGTAGACAATTATTTTGAGTGGGATAAAGCATAAACTTTATTTATGAGAGTAAATAAGCAAGAGAGTAAGCCAGGACAGATAGGAGACAAGTAATTTTGCTCTGAGAGGAATAAGGAGAAACAGAGCAGTATCTAAGAATGAATGTGGTTAGAGGATAGTTTTATCTATAAAGTTGTAACAAATTTTGGTGAAAATAATTCAACAGCAAGAAAAAAAATCTATTAATAAGAAGAAAGGAGCTAATTCATGGAACAGAGTCCCTAACTAGAGTAGTTTTATTAGCCTGTAGGACTGTACACACATACACATAGATAAAGATATATATATA
>NW_006399860.1:7157254-7171221 GCF_000299155.1 Elephantulus edwardii | reverse complement strand
AGAGAGAGAGAGAGAGAGAGAGAAAGAGAGAGACACTCAAAATACATAACCATCAATTTGGAGCTGACTGGGAGCTAACCTATCAACGTGTTTTCAGGAGGCTGCAAATCGCACAGGAGGAGATTGTCCATTTTTCTCCCACAGCTGCTGGTGGACTCAAACCACCAGAGAGGTAGCACCTTTGGATTAGAAATGCAGTTCTGTGTGGACTCAGCCACCAGTAGTAGTTCCTTTTTTTCGTGTGTGTGTGTGTGTGTGTGTGTGTGTGATCTCATGTAAGACATTACAATTTTTTTTTTCTGAAAATACTGTTTTTCAGAGTTGAAAGGGCAATGTGGGCCACCTCCGTCCATCAGCAACGGAGATATCACCTCATTCCCATTACTGCGATATCCTGCAGGATCAACAGTCACATATCTTTGCCAGTCTCTGTATGAACTCCAGGGCTCTGCAAACGTAATATGCAATAATGGACAGTGGTCAGAACCACCAAGATGCATAGGTGAGTGAATATTTTCCTGGAGACTTGATATTAACAGTGAAATATTCATGAGCTGATTTTGTAGGATGGGCTTTAACTAAATTTCATTCAGCCAAAATATTTCTACCAGATATAGAGAAAAATATTTTCAGACCTCCTTTAAACAATGTGCAAAAGGAAACCTTAGGAAATAAGAAGTTTATGAGGCCTAAATATGCTAAAGTGCCTTATAAAATCTATTCAAAATTATTCAACTATCGTACATCTGTACTGGAAAAGTCTGCAGTCAGGGACCTCTCCAAGTTATTGACAAGCAATGATGTCAGTTTGAGGACAAGGGGGCATCTGATTCAGGCTTTCCAATCACTTACTATGCATCTGAAAGTTGCACAATCGAGCATCATTTGAATGTTGGAGAAGAGTACTGAACATTTCACAGACTGCCAAAAGAACATACAGAGATCTCAGAGAAAATGCAGCCACAGGGCTCCTTGAAGCCAAAAATGTTGAAGCTGTTGAATACTTCAGACATGTTGTTAGGTGGGGCTGTTGCTTGGAGAAGAACATCATGTTTGGAAAGGTGGTGGGTGGGGGCAGCGAAAGAGGAAGACTCTCAACAAGGAGGATTGGCATAGTGACTGCCACAATGGACTCTAGTATGTCAGGAAGTTTAAGGGTGGCACAGGACAGAACAGGAGTCAGATCAGGGCTCATAGGATGGCTATGGGTTGTACTCAACTCAATGGCACCTAACAACAACATGGGATATCACATAATTAAATATCTCATGATCTAAACATTGGTTCAGGAAAAGTGTCTTTTACTAGGATATAGAATTCTACTTGTAAAACTGAAAATTTTCCCTGGTTGAATATTTAACTAATGCATGCATGGTCTTTTACTTGAGGTTTTCAGGATTTTTAATTAGTAAGGTAACAAGTGGGAAAGCTGGAAAACCATTTAAGAAACTAATTGTTTTCTTATTTCACTGTCTTCCTCTACACAGAAGCATCACTGCATATAGTCACGTTGCCCAAAACTGTGTGAAACTTACTGAATAAAATGAGCATAAATCAATTAGTTACTTGATGTCAAGTTGTTCCTGATTTATGGTCATCCTATATATCTTAGAACATTGTTCCATGAGATTTTCAATGACAGATTTTCCAAAAGTAGTCAGATCTCTTCATAGAATTGAACCTCCAACACTGATGTGTCACTGTTTAAATAGGAACTTGACAAAAGGGAAAAAAATCATTACACATAGTATTGTCAAGAACATAAATAATTACACACTCTAGATGGTGGTGGTGGTGGTGGTGGTAAGTGTCGTCGGGTCATAGATGACTCACAGTGATCCTATGAGCGAAAGACCTGAACACTTGTATAACTTTTTTCTCCAAGTTCATAGGGTTTTCGGAGGCAAGTTATTTCAGAAGTGGATGCCTCTCCTGCTTCCAGGCTTTTTTTAATCAGGGAGCTCCACCAAACAGTGTCCACCACGGGTAACCATTATCGAATTTGATACATCAGTGTCACAGTGTTTAGCATCACAGCAACCACAAGTTACCTCTGTACAGCAAATGACAGACCAGTGTTAAACTGCTTAGAAGAATGTTTGACCAAAAACAATTGAAACCAGGCCTAAGGACCGCAGATCAAAATCCTTTGGCTTGGTAGCATAACTTTCTGTCTACTAAGCCAACAGAGCTCTATGCTGTTGTTGTTGTTTAGTCCTGTTGAGTTGCAGATGACTCGTAGCAACCCTATGAACAAAAGACCTGAACACTTGTATAACTTTCATAATTTCCCCATGTTCATAGAGTTTCCAGAACACCCTAGGTACTACTATATTATTAAATATGAAAAGACATAATATTAGAGACATAGAACTTTTTCTATAAATTTGAACTTGTCAAGCACTCTTGCAAATGTTAAAAGATATATGTCTGAGGATATACATGCCTCATTTTCTTTTTACAATAGTCAGAAAAGACAATTATTTTCTCTCAAAAATCTTGAAGGAATGAAGTAAACAGGAAGGCTCTGGCAGGGATCTGAAAAGACATGGTAATGATGGGCAAGGTCCAATGATGATTAATTTCATAAAACATAATGCATGAGAATGATTGCGTGAAATAAGATATGAATGAAAAATAGTTTAAAACTAAATGTATAAGACGTTTTAAAGCAATCCAATCTAAAATTTTAAAAATATTGACAAAGAAACTGAGACACAGAGACCCTAGTTTGTTTTTTTTTTTCTGAGTTCACAAATGATTATTTGAAGGAGCGAAGATTTATACATAGGTGATCTGACTCCAACTTCTACCACCACCACCAACATTCTGGCTCCAAATTCCACAGACATAAGCTTCATGCACAAGTGTCTCTCACTTTTATTGACATGTCAGTAAAAAGATGTTCCCGCCACCACTACTGCAGTCCTGGATCTGGTCAGTTCTGAGTTATTTGTAAATATTTGACAATATACTGTAGAATTTCTGTGTTATGGATAAGTCAAGGTACAATAAAGTCACTTATAGCTGCCACTTCCTAGGATGGCTTCTTTAGTTAAACTTTAGGGTCTTTGGTATCTTTAAACAATTTCCAAGTCAGACAGTATGCATTGAAATGAATGTGCTGATTTGTGTGTCAGCATGTGTTATTTACTCAAGAGAATGCTACTGCTAAATTTTTACAATGTGAATTTAAGGAAGAATGGGTGGTGATCAATGGAGGAGAGTACCATTAAGATCCACATATGACTACACTATGAAAATCCAACTTCATTACTGCTGAGTTGACATTAATTCATATGAGACTCTGTGAAGAGGAAGATCTAAATAAGCGTATAAAAGTTGATAGAAATTACTGTTCTGTAAAATAATTTCGACTAAGACGCTAGTTATATTTCCAAGAGATGATTGGTTTTAAAACATATTATGAATCCCTGCACTGTATGTTTGAGAGAAAAATAGGCTTGTTATTATATGGTTTAAGCAAATGCTAATAATACATTTCTAGTGTTTGGGCTGTGAGTGTTACAGACTCTATCATGTAAAAGAGAACTCTGAGAAAATTTTAGGAAATGAAGAACAATAACCCAAATAAAATAGCTTATTTACGTCTACTTGGTACAGTGCATTGCTGTTGTTCTGTACTGTCAAGTTGGAACCAAGTCCTACCTCTCACTTCAGTTTTAAGAGGCCATAAATCACATGGGAGGTGGTCCATCATTCTCCCACAGAACAACCGGTGGATTTTAACAGCATGTCTTTGGGATGGAGAACAATTCTTTACTCATTAGGTCACCAGAGCTCCCTTTCTTGTAGTCTATTGTTATTTGCCATCAAGCTGACTATAATTCAAAGTGACCTTGTGAGCTGCAGTTCTGAACCTTGCATTATCTGGAGTCAAACTCACCATCTCTGGCACACTTGACCCCATTGTCATAGACATTGTGTCAATCCATCTTATTAAGGGTTTTCTTCATTTGCTTTGACTCTCTATTCTTCAAAGCATAATGTACTTTTTCAAATACTAGTTCCTGCTGACAAAATGCCCAGACAAAGGCCTTGCCTCCAAGAAGCACTGTTTCTGGAGTCAAAACAGGCAGGGTACATAGGTTGAAAATATTCATTAAGCTGTATCACCTTGAGGAAAATCATTCAACTTATTAGTGTCTCTGTCTATTTATATGTGGCGACTCATAATGACCCTATGAACTAAGTCCTGGACACTTCCGGTATAACTTTTGTCCTTTCTCCAGGTTCATAGGATTTCCAGAGGCAAGCTATTGTGGAAGTGTTACTCACAGAAATTATATATGGCTGTGTAGAGATGATACATTATAAGTACTCAGAAGAACATCCAGAATAATTAAATAAATTTTAGCTGTTACTGCTATTTTATCACTTCCTTTAATTGCAAGATATTTTTAAATAGAATTTCAGTGCTTTAGAAAAATGGAAGGGTAATTCTCAGCTATTTGACTTTACTATTTCTTCTTTCAGATGCTTGTGTAATATCTGGAGAAAATATGGACAAAAATAACATAGAACTAAGATGGACAAAACACAAAAAACTTTATTCAAAAACAGGTGATGTTATTGAATTTAAGTGTACACCGGGGCACAAAATGAAAACACCACAAGAATCTTTTCGCACAGTTTGTCAGGAAGGGAAAATTGAATATCCCAGGTGTGAATAAAACAAGCAGTTTCCTAAGTACATCCTTAACAAGTAATCATATGTCTCCTAAAAAAGTAGCTTTAATGTAACCAATATCATAATTATTGTCTTTAACCTGTCAAGTGTGTGTAACAGTTTTTATTTTGAAATCTGAATTTTTAAAGCTTCAATAAATGTATAAGATAAAAGAGTATTTTTTCACTTATTGACATAAAGATATATTATGAATGGAAAAATTGATACAGTTGACCACTTGTTAATAAATTATACATTGAGAAAATTATGTAATCTCACCTTAATACTTTCACCCAACTAAATTACCCTAATTGTTTAAAATGCAGAAGTTTAAAGGTTTTCTGAGCCAACTTCTTTTTCAGAAGAAATGGAGTAGAATGTCAGTCTCCCTTTTCATATCATCATCAATTCATAAGCGCACACAAAAAAATCCATCACCCTTATTATTTTAGCAGCATTAGTACTTGTAACTCTACCTATGTAAATTTTGCTGTTTATCAATTAAAAAGTACTCAAACAAGATGGAAAACATCATCTTCTACCAATAGGTAAGAGACTGATATTTGAACAAATTTAAAAGAAGAATTTGTAATCTAGTCAAGACATATCATTCTCTCAAACAGATAATCATTAGATAATAATTATGCATATATAAAATTTTCTAATTGATAGAATATTCATGAAAGAATGAGATAGATGAAAGATTGAAAGGAAAGACCGAGGGATCTCTGGTAGTTTCATCATAAGGCATTACACTGTTAACTCAAAGGCACATTGTTCAAATCCACCAGCTGCTTCATTAAAGAAAAATGGGAAATCTTCTACTGTCACTGGAAATTCACTGGAGGGTCAGCTATGGGTTGATTGTTACTCATTGGTATGTAACATATAAACATAACATGTGATAACAACTTTGTTAAAAATGCAATAATAATACATTTAGAGATTTAAAATTAAACATTTTTAAATTCTTCATGCATCCTGTATCTTGTTGTTGTTACATGCCATCTAGTCACCTGTAACTCATAGCGACCCTATGTACAATAGCTCTGAATCCCTGTCCTGTGCCAGTCTCACTATCTCTGACACACCTTCGCTCATTACCCCCACTACTGTATCAATCCCTCTTACCCAGGGTCCTCTTCTCCTGTACTGTCCCTCCACCCTTCCATGCATGATGTCCTTCTCCAAGGACTGATCTCTCTTGGCCAAGTGCACGAAGTATGTGAGACAGACCTTCAAAATCAATGCCTCCCAGTTTGGTGTTTTGAGTATGAGGATACAAGGAGGGGGACAGAGGGAGCATAGGAGTGAAGATAGGCAGAGTTGAGGTGGTTAATCACAAGGTTACACATACATAAGGTTTGATGGAGGGAGGGAGAGGTGAGTGAAGCAAATGGGAAAGATCTGGTGTGAAAAACAATGTACACAAACATTATATATATATATATGTATGTATACACACACATACACACATATATATACACACACATACATATATATGTGTGTGTGCGTGTGTGTGTATATAAAAATAAAAAATCCTTGCCTCTAAGGAGCAGCTTGGTTTCACTCTTTGCAGGACAGACCTGTTTGTTTTCTTGGTGGTCTACAATATGTTCAATATTCCTATATACATCAAAACTCAAAGACATTTGTTCCAGAAAGAAAACAATAACTCATGTCACAGGTTGTGAGTCAGTTCCAACTAACAAGTTGTAAGTTGGTAAACCTCCATCAAACTTCAGAAGACGTAATTTTTTTTTAGAAGACATAAATCTTTTTTTTTTTATTTCAATGTAGGCCATTTATTTCCAAGATATAGACCGGACTTTTAAGACAGGACTTTTCTGAAGCAGGACATCTTAGTTGTTGCCTAGAAGACATAAATCTTAAAGAAGGAGACTGCTCATCTTTTTTCCCACGAAGTGTTGGTTGAATACAAACTACCAACATTTAGGTTAACAACAACATGCAACACATAAATCACCAGAGCTCTACCTGTTATAACTGCAATAGTAAATTATTCAGGTAGTAACAGTATTGAAAAGAATGCAGGCAAACTGAAACACTCACATACTGCTGGTAAGAATGAAAAATAGTGCAATCATTTTGGAAATAATCTGACCATTCTTTAAAATGATAAATATAGAGTAAATATTTGACTCAGCAATCCACTTTAAGTTATATATCTCAAAGAAACGATCTGTCCATACCAAAACTTGTTTACAAATGTTCACAGAACCATTAGTCACAATTACCAAAAAGTGGGGGAAAGCCAAATATCTATCAACTGATGAATGGAGCTGATGAAATGGACTGTTATAGAGCCATACAATGGAATATTAACGAGATTGAAGTAGAAATGAAGTACTGATACATGAGGGAATTAACATAGAGGAACCTTTAAATATAATACAAAGTAAAAGAAGTCAAATGCCAAAACCACACGTTATACGATTCCTTTTATTTGAAATGTCCAGATAAAGTAAATATCTAGACACAGAAATTAAATCAATGTTTTCATGCGGCTAAAATGGAGGCAATTTGGGAAGGTCATATCTAAAGGGTGTAAGGTTGTTTTACTTAAATAATTAAATATAAAATTCATTATAGTGATGATTTCACAGCTGCAATTACCCACAGCTATAAAAAACTTTGAATTGCACAATTGAAATAAGTAGGTTATATGGTATAGATATCTCAATAAATTAACAACAAAAATCAATGGCCATGATTAAAAATCAAGTGAAAAATAAGCTGGAAATGAAAAGTAAAATCTTTTAAAATAAGACTTTAGATCAGAGTTTTAGACAGAATTTCCACTAAGATTAATGAGGTTGAATACAAATGAGAATTTGTGATCCTGGTATCTACCAAAAACACTCTTTCAGAGGGAAGTGAGTAGGTAAGTTCATTATGTATTCTCTCAAATCTAATCAGAAGGACTTCAAGGAAACTACTTTGAAACATTAGTACCTATATGTAGATCTCTATATGAAAGGTTGGCAGCTGAAACACAGAAGTCACTCCGTGAGGAAGCAGATGTGGCAATCAGATTCTGGGAAGATTACAATTTTGTAAACCTAACAGGGCAGTTCTACCCTATATTATATTGTTGTTGTTAAGTGCTGTCGAGTTGCATGTGACTCATAGCAACCCTGTGAACAACTGATCTGAACACTGTCCTATCCCAGCCATGCTCACAGTCTCTGATACACTCAAGCCTATTGGTCACCTTGCCAAGCCACCTGGTTAAGGTCTTCCTCTCCTTCACTGCCCCTCCACCTTCCCAGTCATAATGTCTCTCTCTAATAAATAACCTCTCCCAGCAATATATTAAAAGTATGAGAGACAAAGCCTCATCATCCTTGCCTCCAAGGAGCACTCTAGCTACACCTTATCCTAGACATATCTGTTCCGTTGGCAGTCCATGGGATCTTCAGCACTCTTCTCCAACACCACAGTTCATAGACATCAATTCATTTGTCATTCGTAGTCCTCGCCTATAAGAGTATTATTCATCAGAATGGACTTAATGTATCATTTATAACAAGAAATCAAGAAAATAAAGGAAAACAGAAAGAGAGACTGGAGAGTAGGGCTTCCAACGTGTTCAAATTGGTTCAGACATGACCAATGCAGAGAAATTGAAACAGATGCAAATTTTTAAAATGTAAGAGTCCCAAAATGATGATGACTGGAATAGAAAAATTATAGGTCTATTTGTGGAAGGAGAGATTTGGAAGAAGCTTAACGGGCCCTTTCCAGAGCCTAATTCAGGAGACTGGATAATTAGCCAGCACTGTGGACATAGACACACAGTTCAAATGATATGGTCACCATCATCTTTCAGCCACACACGGTTTCTGATCCTGCCAATCAAAATATTTGGTTACTATGCTTAGTCTGTGTGTTCTGGTTGTTGTTGTTGTTGTTTAATGCCGTCGAGTCGTAGACGACTCATAGCGACCCTATGAATGAACGGCCTGAGCACTGTTCGTACATAGAGTTTCCGGAGGCAAGCTATTTCGGAAGTGGATGCCGCTCCTGCTTCCAGGCTTGATTTAGTCGGGAAGCTCCAGCCAGCACTGTCCACCATGGGTAGTGTGTTCTGTGGGGCAGTTAATTTTCTAAGTATGCATTTTCTAGGTTTTTTTTTTCCATTCCAGTTACAGTACACCTACATTCACAAATCTGGTTTTATCCCAGTTTCGCTTTGTTGGCCATATTGAATTGGGAATAACTCATTAGAAGCCCTGGCTTGAAGTTAACATGGAATAATTTTGCCCAAAAGACCTGCTTTCAGTGATTTCTAATAAAAAAAAAAAACCAACAGTAAAATGTTCAATGCAAAGAGCTAGGTGCCAAAGACATCTTTTAATAAATAGCCATAAATGTGTCACCTTTCCTTCCCTTATTGTCCAAATCCCATATACAGCAAAGTCATTTAATTTTAAGTTAAGAGATAGGTGGTGAGTGGAGTCCTACCAAGGATAAGAGAGGAGCTGACACTGTCCCCTTTTCTCACTCCCCCTCCTTTACTAGTTTTTTGACTTTTCATAGTTATATCAAGGAGCAGACTTGCCTTGTAAACTATGAAAAGTCAAAAAACTAGTAATTTGGCAACAGATAAGAATTATAAATGAATCACTAAATCTGTTACGATTAGAACAAAAGAGTAAGAAACTAATCAGTAAGTCTATTATGCACTTTTAGGGGAAACTCTGCTTCCTAACTCACTTCATGTTGTCTGCCCAGCTTTGCCTCTATTTTTCTCCCAAACATGCTGTGTTTTTCCACTTTGGTATTATTCCCTATCTTGCAAAGGCCTTTTACAAATTCTCGGAAACAGACTGAGTAATCCTTGTTGACATATGTTGCATTAGCAGGGTAACTAAATCCAAACCTAATTACAAAACTATAATTAATATTCCACCTCCTCCTAAGTAGGAAAATCCCCCACTATCAATCTATTACAGTTACATGCCAGGAATGAAACACGATGACTGTTTGTCTGGTAATGGTGACCAGAGACTATTAAATGGTCATTTGGGATTCAGGTTTCATGTTGCACCTATGTATTATTGTTTATCTTTAAACTTTACTGTGTTTGTGTAATCAAAAAGTAAAGTAATAAGTGAAATATCAAAAAGATTATGACATAAAAGAACATACCTATTTGCAGAGTTAAGAGTAACCCAGCTTCAGTAGCCTTTACTATTATATATATGTTCACGTTCATCAGTTTGGATAATTGTTGGTATTTTTCAACTGCATTGATTATTTTTGCAATTTTTTGAACCCTAAGAAATATTCTGCTTTTTAAAGAAAAAGACAAATTTAAAATAAATATAAATGCAAAATTCACTATTATGAGGTCAAAAACAAGTCATAGTTTACCTTCCAGCAAGTTACTCAAGGCGGTAAATTGCATGAGAGAAGACACCATCTTGTGCACAGTATATTTTTTAAATAAGAAAGGCAAGCATCAAATCAAAGGAGATGGAAATACAAAATGGAGATAAAGTGTTAGAGGTAATATTCTCTCATATACATATCACTTGATTTTGTATTTTATAAATTTCATAATCTATACAAGAAGTTGTTGCTGTTGCTATTGTTTTATTCCATCGAGTCAGATCGGATTTGCAGCTGACCCTCCATTAGTTTCCAGAGGAAATAAATTGCTCAAGAGGAGATTGCCAATCTTTCTCCCACAGAGCTTCCGGTGAATTAGAATTGCGTGACTTTCTGCTGGCAGCTCAGCTCTTAACCACACAAAATATTTTATATGGGGAAGAAGATGTGATCAGTCATGAAGATTTCACAGTGGGAAATATTCTCAAGTTTTGCTTTAGAGAAAGAAAATATTTTTCTTTCCTCTGAATTTGTATCTATGTCATTAAGTTTATCATCTTAAACTCTGTAACTTTTCCTTTAAATCAAGGAGAAAGTAATATGTAAAATAAATTAAAATATAGACGCTGTGGCTAAGGGGACAAATAAGTGTAGAAAGAGTAACAAATCTGCTTCATCCTTCCTGAAGCAGCTTGGAGGATTACCTATGGACCGAAAACCGCAGTTCTAGGCCATTGCTTTGCCTCCAAGTCTTCTTTAATCTATGACACAGAAGTAAGTAATAAAGTTAGACCAAAAAAATTACTCTAATCTTTTTGCCCTGCAAATAAAAAAATAAATAAAAATTATAGAAAGCATTTCTGTCATGCTGATTCCTTCAAAGTTATGCCTCTGGTAATTTGAGCCTACAACTGGAAAGCTTTGAAGATTCTCACAAATTCTTTATATTATTCATTTGTTCACTGTTTCTTCTATTATTGAACAGTACTTTAAAATAAACTAACAATAATAGACTATGTAACTCCTCTAAAGATTAATTTTAGGTATAGTATTTTAGAAAATATATTGCCTCATAAACAACAGTTGCTTCAACACAGTATATTTGAATCAAAAAAGGACTTTTAAGTAATAAATATTAAATCAACAACAACAAAAACAATAACATAACTGAAAACATAGTCATAGAATCAGCTGTTCAATATTTAGTATTTACCAATGTGAAGTTGGCACAGGATAGAGCAGGGTTTAGGGCTCTTGTACATAGAGTCGCCATGAGTCGCAAGTGACTTGATGGCACATAACAACAACAACAACAATGTATTTCTCTCTTTAAGAAAGTCAAAATTATTTTATTTATGTTACTTGTATTCCCAACCAGCTCTGTATGGCATTTTAAATATTTTTTGTCTTAAATGATAATAATTATTTTGTAAATTTATTGTTTCAACTGAATTTAAAACCAAAAGAAGCACATTGATGTATAAGTTTATTTACAGGCAATTTTCATGAGGTTCCTAAAACAATAATAGCAGTAGATGTTTTATTTGATAGATATGTTACAGAAAAAATGGGTGACAGAGTCAAGTCTGAAAAAGAGTTTAGTTAATATCCACACATCAATTAACTCTAATTAGTATGAAATGTTTGGTTATTTTCTTCTTTATAAACAAACTTTACTGTCCTATGCTTATCCCACCTCCATCACATTCAGCAGTGGAGGAATACCCCACCCTAAGTAGCCAGTACAAATAAATTCATCCTAGAGAGGGTTAAACCAGGCTGCTCCTTGGAGGCAAGGACTCTGAGGCTTCGCTTGACATACTTTGGACATGTTGTAAGGAGAGACAGGTCTTTAGAGAGGGACATCATGCTGGGCAGAGTGGAGGGACAGCACAGGAGGGGAAGACCCTCTATGAGGTGGATTGATTCAGTGACTGGGGTAATCGGGATGGGTGTGTCAGAGGCAATGAGATTGGCACAGGGTAGAGCAGGGTTTAAGGCTGTTGTACATAGGGTCGCTATGAGTCGCAAACAACTCAAAGGCACATAACAACAACAACAAGTAGCCAGTCACACTCCTGACCCTCATCCAGTCAGCCCTCAAACTTTCCCTTTCAGGATTTACTGTCCTGTTCTGTGCCCTTATTTAATCCTCAGACTCAATCTCATTACTTTCCACTAGGCACCAATTTATAGTTTACCATCCATTGAGTTTGTTAAGCTGAAAATGACACAGAAGGAGATGACAATATTTCTCCTGCAGAGGCACTGGCCAGAGCATCTTTTCTCCTGCAGGCTCACTTGGCCACAAAGACTCTTTTTTTTTTTTTTATCTTTTTTAATTAGTTTGCTTACAGTTTATATACATTGTGTTTCACACTATTCTTCATTCTCATTGTGTTTCATACAATCATTCTCATGCTTTAGGTTTTTGGTTTTTCAATAGTTAAGCCAGAATCCTAATATCATAACCTCTTTGCTTTCTCTTGTGTTTGTGCATTTCAAAATAATTAAAAAATCATAAAGAAGGCACTTCTGCAATTTCTTATCTAAAATAATATCAACAACAACATAAATAAATGCACCCTTAAAAAGGTGCTTCATAAAGTTAAGCTGTGATTAACACACATATCAAAACCTTTAAAGAGGACAGAATCCTTAATGCATTTAAAAAAACGACCACTATACAACAACTTATAGTAAAATCGGATTAATAAGACTTAAAGGCAAATTTTCTATATTTTTCTTTTTCTTTACACAAAGATAGATAAAAGGATTTATCAATATAGACCAAGGAAATATAGACCAAAAAGGATAGAAGGTTGTGGAGGGAGAATTGAGGTTTTAGATATACAAGTATCTGAGAAATTACTATGAACCCTTCATTTTAATAGAGTTTGCAGAGAATTGAATCAAAGGCATCCTACAGATCACATGTTCTGAATTTCAACAATATTTGGAACAAATTCACTGATAATACCATATGGAAAAATGGGAAAATATAGACTTGATTTTTTTTAAATGTCATGAATTTGTTTGTAGGAGAACTCAGAGTACATTTGTACACCCACAAGTGGGAACTATAAAGAAACAAATTCCAGTTTAGGGTGAAAAAACCTTTCTAATAAAAGGCTTTGGCCAGCAGTGCATAGAATCTACCAACTCAGTGATGTAGCTTGTATTGTAACAGAGTGTGGCTTAGAAAATGTCTTCATATGAGTGTGGCAGTGTCCAGTTCCAAAAAGGCACTTAATCTTCCAATATGATCTGAAGATGCTGATGTATATTCTGGCAACCCGAGTACGAAAAGCTCACACAATGAACTACATGTCTGGGGTAAAAAGTCAGGAGGTCACAACTGTATAGCTCTCAGAGTATTGTATTCTTTGTAGAGCTGATAATCCAGAATATGTAAATAAGCACCATTTTCAATTTATGTTATAAAAGGCATGATTTCTAGAAAGAAGGCTGAGTTGTGTATATTCCTTGTTGGGTTTGTTTGCTTGCTTGCTTGCTTGCTTGTTTGTTTGCTTGCTTTAAATGGTGATAAGTAGAAGGTAAAAATAAGAAAGAGAGGCAACGTTTAGGGAAGGAAAAGTTAAGGTGCATGGTTCAACTGCTATTATTGTGTACCATCAAGTTAGTGGACTTTTTTTAATTAAATTGTATTAATTTTAATGGATGTTTACAGAGATTTTGGGTTTCCATTCATTCATTGTTGCACTATTTTCTCTACCCTCCTGCCAAGTTCATTTCTCTTTTACCCCCCCCCTTGAAAGTTTGTTTTAATTGTTCAATTGCCACAGTGCTTGTCAAAGCCAGTTCTGATTAATCTCCATTGTCAGTGTGTCCTTTGTCACTCCCTATCACTCCTCCCTGAGAGAGACTTCACCCTGATTCATAAGGAAAAGGGGATGGC
>NW_006399860.1:7150797-7153381 GCF_000299155.1 Elephantulus edwardii | reverse complement strand
TTTCTGTTATCTAAATGTCTTCTGTTGTACATACCCCCAGAAAAATTAGAACAGAGGCACAAACGGAGACTTGTACACCAATTTTCATAGCAGCATTATTCACCATTGTAAGAACATGGGAAGAGCCCAAATGCCCAACCACAATCGAATGGACTGAGAAATTATGGAATATTCACACGATGGAATACTACACAGCATATAGGAGAAATATTTTGTAAATCACTCCTTAACTGGAGAACGTTATGCTAAATGAACTATCTCAGCCCCACAAGGGCAAATACTATATAAGATCATTATTATAGAAAGTGCACGAGGATCCAAGGGGAGTTGGGGGCAGAAGGGTGAGGATGGGTGTGGGGGTGTTGTGGGGTTATTGTGGTTAATATTACGGTCACACAATTTTATGAGTGGAAGGAGGAGTGGGTAAAGGAAATGGGAACTATCCTGTGTGAAAAATAACAAATACAATGGAAATTTGATTTTTATAAAAAACTGAACACAGAAATTCCATATGGTCCAGATATTCCACTGCATGAAATATACCCCAAGAAAATGAAAACTGAGGTACAAACTGACAATTGTACACTAATGTTCATAGCAATCTATTCACCATCACAAGAACTTGGAAATAGCCCAAATGTCTAACCACAATCGAATGAGTTGAGATATTATGGTACATTCATAGGATGGAATATTACATAGCATGTAGAAGAAATGATTTGGTAAATTACTACCTAACTTGGGAGGGACTGGAGAGCATTATTTATTCTGAATGAACTCAGTCTCATAAGGACAAATAGTGTATAAGACTATTAGTGTAGAATATGTATGAGAATCCAAAGGGGAAAAGGGGGGAGCAGATGGGTGAGGATGGGGAGGGGTGGCGGTAATTAGAGGGTCATACACTTTGGTAGGTGGAGGGAAGGGTGGGTAAAGGGAAAGATCCAGTATCAGAAACAACACATGTGAACTTTGTAAGTAAACCAGTATAGAATAAAAATGTTAATAAAAAGAAAAAATAAAATGTGTATGCATGATATAAAAAAGAAAAAATGTTGCATAAAGCATCTCTCAGTGTTGCAGCTCGAGACTTGATTTTGTTTTTCAGTTCTTTCAGCTTGAAAAATGCTGAATGAGTTCTGTCTTTATTCTCACTCTAGCTCATTGCACACTTCATTATAATATTTGGCTTTGTCTTTTCTCACTGTCCTTTTAAGATTTGTTCAGCTCTTTTACTTGGGCATCTCTCTTCTTTCCGTTTTAACTTATTGATGAATGCAATTTTAAATCTCTTCTAACATCCATCTTGGTTTTTTCTTTCTCATCTTTATAATGAATGACCTTCTACTCTCTTCATGGATGACATCACTGAAGTCCTACACAGTTCCTCTGGTGTTTAATCATTGGTGTTTTAATGTCTCAAACCTGTTCTTGAGAGGATTCTAGAATTCAACTGGAATAGCCTTAAGGTCTCTTTTTGTTCTGGTAATCAGGTTTTCATTTTCTTAGGTTCAATTAAAACTTACAAGTAAGTAATTGATGATCTGTTCCACAATCAGCGCTTGTTCTGTTTTTTTGTTTGGTTTTTTTTTTTAATTTAGTTTGTTTATTTTTCATTTCAATGAACATCTACAGAGATTTTGGAATTCCATTCATTCATTGTTGCACCCTTCTCCCCGCACAAACCCCTCCCTTCCCCCCCCACCCCCGTTTGCTCCTCTCCTTGAAAAGCAAAAGAAAAACTCCCTCATTGGTACACAATCCGTTAAACACTGGTATTTCTCTTCTCCAATGATTTTTCCCCCCTGCAGATATATTCAGTCTAATCGCTGTACAGTCCATCAGATTACTCCATGTAAAAGGTCACCCTTTGTATTTTTTTTAAAAAAAATGTTTGAAATAAATAAATTTTTGAGTGAACAAAATTCAATCATCCCTCCCCTGCCTCATTTCTGTCACCAGATCTATGCTTTCTAATTACCATTCCTTCCTCATTCATTGTTTCCATCTGTAAAAAGTGCAAGGGTTGAATGGGGATGGCCATATCTGATATAAGCCAACTTCACAAAGGGGAACTATCTTCATCAACAACATCAACAACACAATACCAATTCCCATAAGGTCGACATGTCTCCAACACTCCTGTATCACTTTCTATTCATCTCAACACCAATCTCACTGTTTTGCTGTGTCCCAAATCTGATGTTATAACTCACAGACCACACAGAACCATATTAGAGAAGTCAAATGGTTATAATCCAGATTAATAACAGAAAATAGTCATGATACCTCCCAAAATGTGCATGTAGACACTCCACCCTCAAGCATTGTGGCTCCAGAGCAGATTTATCAGGTTCTTAGTTCTGCCAATATGGGATATCCTTTCAATTGTCTAATAAAGTTCTCTCTCAGTCCTGTCAATATTGGCTCCCTACCCTTCCCCCATCTCATCTCTCCAATGCCTAGTATGTCAATATTTATGCGTTCCTTTTCTTTCTTAACAATTTCTAATTTTCCTACATTCATGGTTCTCACATTGCATGTTCCAATTACTAGTGTCTGCTTACAACTGTTCCTCTTCCTT
>NW_006399860.1:7123248-7146792 GCF_000299155.1 Elephantulus edwardii | reverse complement strand
CTTAGCTGGCAGTTGTATTTCCTTTTTGTCACTGGCACTGGGTTCAGGGTCAGGTCTGGAGTAAAACTCAGTGTTGAGGTTACCTATAGGAAAGGGAGCAAACCTAGAGAGAACAAACTTGTGAGTTACAAATAGAAAGGCTTTGGGGGTGTTTCTTTCAGGTGTACTTGGGGAGAGGGTGGTAGAAAGTAGTGTAGATAAAATTCTCTGGATACTCTAGGCATTTTTTTGTTTTCCCCATCCAAGTGTCAGATGGCACAGTCTGGGGACTGAGGAGCTCACCCTGAGGACTGTGACAGCTCACCCCAAGCCGAAAGCCAAAGACAGCCTGCGCCAGGCAGAGGGTCGTAACAGCTCGCCCCAAGCAAGGGCCAAAGACAGCCCGTCCCGAGCAGAGCAACACCCCCCAGGGGCTGGCTAGTATACTCCCCCTCCAATTGCCCCTACCCCAGTGTGGTCCCCTTGCCTGACTGAGGACTATGTGACCAAGGACAGCATCTCCAATTCCAGCACGGCCGCTTTTACCCAGCCCCACCCCCCGCATAAGTGGTCATACTATAATTTGAAGTAGGTGTCACTGCCCTCCCGCTATATAAATGGCAAAGGGAACCTGAGAGTTGTGAACAGACTCCCCCCCCCCAGGTCTAAACAGTTTTTCGCAGAAACATTCAACAGATCAAAATATGTGGTGCATTTAGGATGTTGGTCTTCTTGGACATGCTGCCACTGTTAAGTGTCATCAAGAAGACAACTCACAGTGACCTTCAACAATCCATTGTATGGATGATCATCTTCTCTGGCCTGTCCAAGGAAACCCAAACCCGCAGGTGTCGGGTGCGTGTCCCATCTCCCACGCTGGTGGCCAGTGGCTGCCCGCATCCCCCGCCGCAGCCATCTTGGCTCCAAGAATTCTTCCCAGAACAAGTCCACTTTGCGTCAGTGTGGCGGCTCCACTGCATCAGTCTTGGGGAGGCCCAGTGCCTACCATCTATCCTGGGTGAGGGATTCCATAGGTTCCGGCTATGGGAGCTTCATGGAGCTATGGTGGCAGTGCAACGTGGTGCAGGCTCTGTGGGAGGGGGTTGGGAGCTGCGAGACTCACTCATTCCTCCTTGGGAATCCTTGAATTCCTGTTGTTGAGCCTCAATCTTCACTGAAGACCAGTCATCAACTGTTTAACTGTTCAATTATCAATAAACAGAGGTCTGTAGAAGGCCATAGTGGCCCTGCTCCAAGTGGTCAGCTGCTCCCGCAGCTCACCACGTTATCTCTGCCTCCACCACCATCTTGGATCTCTATACCATCTTTTGCATTCTAGTCACCAATAATTATAAATGCATTTTTATTGCATATTTGGCCAATTTCAGACTGCAAATGTTGGTAGAAATTCTCAATGTCCTCCTCTTTAGCTTAAGATTTTTGTGCATGTATTTGAATAACAGTCATATCAATAACAGTTCTTTCTTGTATGTGAACATATAATATCCTATCACTCACAGCATTGTACTTCAGGATAGAGCTCGACATTGTCTCCTGAAATATAAATGCAACACTATTCTTCCATTTTTCATTTCCAGCATAGTAGATCATTTTATTATCTGATTCAAAAGGGCCCATGCTAGTCCGTCTCAGTTCACTGATGTTTGGAATATAAATCTCCATACATTCTGTTTAATTTTTTCGTAACTTTCAGTTTTCTTATATTTATACTTCATACATTCCAAGTTTCAGTTATTAATGGTTGTTTGCAGCTGCTTCTCCTCATTTTTTAAGTAACTTTCTATCTGGGCTCTACTGTAACTATAATACTGGGCTATAATACTGTAGCTACCAGCAGTCTTAGGTTATTTGTAGGGTTTCAAAGGCCTGTTATTTCATAAATAGATGGCTAATTCTTCTTTCTAGTCTGTATTAATATAGGAGCTCTGTTTCCACCTGTCCACCATAGGTGGCCTGTCTGCTACTTGAGACACTGGTGGTAAAGTTTCCAGCATTACAGTATCCAATAAGCTACACCAGTATAGTAGAATGACAGACAAATGCTGTACTAGTAGGAACAAATACTAAGCACATCAGTCTATGCACACTTAAGACATAAAGTAACTGGCAAAATGCAAATCATTCTCCAATAAACTAACCGACAGATAGGTATTGTACCTCTAACAGCAAACCATAAAGACAACCAGATATACAAAAAAAGTGACAGTACACTCTTTTCAGATCCCAGCTAAAGCTCATGGTGGTACAGCAAGACGGGGACCTGTATGGGGATACTGGCACAGACAGTGGCTCAGCTGGCTTTTTTTACTGGTGCTTGGCATATGCCTGAGGGTCACTAGGCCAAAGGTTCTGAAGGTACAGTCAGGACCTATCCTGTCCTCCTCCTTGTTCACAGACCTCTACTCTGGGCATTAAGATCTTTGGTAGGCTTACAGCTGCCCTTGACATTACATAAAAACCTCTGCCTTCAGAATCCTCAGCAAGGCTGCTTCAGACTTTCTCCAATATTTATGAGTTGCTGTTATATTTAATAAAAATATATCTTTTAAAATTATAACTCTTGAAACATTTGGTCATAGAAAAATATAAACTAGGCAATAATAACCTTGAATGTAGTGGAAATCAATGAGGATAGTGCGTATAGAACAAGGTTTTGATCTGTGGTTCATAAGGTCCCTATGCGTCAGTAATAGTCTACTGGATGACACCTAACAACAATAACATGCAAATATAAGTTTCAATGGTTGGGAAGCACCAGGTTTGACAAGTTCTATAAATATATGTGGCTGCATTTTCCCTTGGGAGTTACTAGAAAATATGCAAAATAAATTAAAACATGTATTACTTTAAAACCTTGAAACCTAATAAGTAGTATTGAATTTGTATTTGGGAGAGAATGTGAAGTAGGTAAACTATTAAAACACCTGCCATTTTAAGTTAAGTTTTTCACACTCCTAATGTTTCTCCAAAGGAATCAAGTTTGACTACTTAAATTCATTTTTAATGTCTAATGTTCTCTAGTGTTTTGATCTTTTTTAAAAAAGAAAAAAATTACAGGTATCTATGAATTCTTAATTTCCCTTTGAATAATGAAAGTTTCTCTGTGCAGTAGTAGGCAGAGCTTTTCTAAGTCTTGAGATTCCTCAGGGCATTTGCCAGTTAGCATTTCTTTGATCTTGAGCTCTGTGCTCCTACATTACAAAGATAGCAAATCATCGAAGCAGAGTTTTCTTTTATATTCCTATTGATCAAAATTATCCCACAGCATAAGGTTATTTTAAAAGCAAAATAGTAATTATTTTAACATTATCCTTGATACCTCACACATCTAATTAAATGGCTAATTCAATAAAACTGTTAGCAGTTTGCCAAATCACCTTTCTAGGTTGCATTTATTTTTTTTTTTCAAGTACTTTCCTTATATTAGCACATTTAACAGTATTCTTGGCCAAGCCAAACAATCTTTTATATCTACCATCATTTTACTTTCTCACTCTCTATGTTACTCTTTCAAACTTCCTCTAGCTTCCTCAATCCTTTAACTTTTTTACCACACATATATATGTATGATTCTTGCAAATTATTATTCTGGTTTCACTGAAGACTTGTTGTTGTTGTTGTTAGTGCCATCAAGTACATTATAACTTATAGTGACTCAATGGATGACAGATGAAACCTATCCTGCACCATACTCATGACCTCAGATGTAGTCAAGTCTATTGTTAGTCGCCTTATCAAGCTTGAGGGGATTTCTCTCTTTCTATGACCCTTTCACAAAATGAGGTCTTTTTCCAAGGGCTGGCTTCACCTGAAAACATGGCCAAAGTATGTGAGATGAAGCTTCACCATATCTTCCCTCTAGGGAACACTCTGCTTACTCTTCTTCCATGAAAGACTTCTGGCATATCACAGACTATTCAGTACTCTTTTCCAACACCACAATTCAAAGGCACTGATTCTTCTTATGTTGACATAATTTATTGTCCAACTTTCAGATGCATGCAAAGCAATTAAAAAGACAATGACTTAGATCAGACCTATCTTAATCATTGAACTTTAACAGTTTGTAGAGTTCACTGACAGTGGATTTTCTCAAAACGATATATCTTTTGACTTCTCAACTTCTATTACCATGGGCATTAATAGTGGATGAAAATGAAATGAAATTGTAGATAGTCTCCATCTATCATGAAGTTGCCTTTGAGCTTATGCAACAAGCATTTCAAGTCTTCTTCACTTTCAGCTAGCAAAGTTGTCTCATCTGCATAATGCAGGTTGTTGATGAGTCTTCATAGCAGCTATGTAATATGAACAACCACATTGCAGTCACACAATCAGTTCCTCCTCCCATCCAAGATCCATCTTTCTCCCTGTGTCATAGGTTGAATTGCCTCTCACTTTTTTTGGAGTCTTCGTCTAATGTCTCATGCATTATTTTCTGACTATCCTCCACTTTCCCTTCTTTACTGATGAAGTTCTATTGAAATAGTTCCCACTTTTTTTTTCACAAAGACTTCCTTTATCTTACATAACCATGTTTTTGTTCAATGTCATTGAGTCAGCTATGACTCATAGTGACTCTGTGAACAACCGCTCAGAATCTGGCCCTATTGTGCACTGTCCTAACATTTCCCAACATGTTTGATGCTATAGTTGGTATTAGAAGGTCAGTGCATCTTCCTAAGAGTCTTCATTTCTTTTGCTGACACTCTATCTTTCCCAGCATCATATTTATTTCCAAGAACTACCTCCAACATATATTTCCCTCACTCAATGTCATACTAATTGATAAGTCAATTGCTTTTATGTCTTTTTTTCATGTTACATCAATGTATCCACCTTTCCTAGTCTAAATTTCACACTTAAAAGACACTGCTTTTCCAATGTAATCAATCTTACCGAAAAGAAGCCCTGCTTAAAAGCACTTGGTTTTAACTGAAAGATTGATGGTTTAAACCTGCTGTGGCTCTGTGGGAGGCCAATATGATGATGGCTCCTATAAAGATTACAGTCATGAAAATCCATGAGGTCAGTATGATGGAAATCAACTGGACAGCAGTAATAATAATATCCAAACAAACTTTTCAGTCCTCATCTTTTCCAGCTGTTTTTTCTACCAATCCAACTACTTAATAATTTTCTTGGCAATGCATTGTCCATGGTGGAGAGTGCTTGATGGCGCTCCCCGGTTAAAACAAGCTTGGAAGCAGGAGTGGCATCCACTTCCATAAATAGTTTTCCTCCAGAAACCTTATGGATCTGGAGAAAGGATGAAAGTCACACAGGCAAGTGTCGAGGACTTTCGTTCATAGGGTCGCTATGAGTCACCTACAACTCAACGGCACTCAACAACAACAACATGCATTGATAATAATGGGCGATTGGAAAGCAAAATTTGGGAACAGGGAAGAGGGATCAGTAGCTGGAAAAAAGCATGGACATGGTGACAGAAATGAAGCTGGAGATAAAATGAAAGAACTCTGCACATTCAATGATTTATTCATTGAAAATACCTTTTATAAGCAACACAAACACAGGCTATCCACATTTATTTCATCTGACAGTACGCATAGGAATCAAACTGATTACATCTGTAGAAAGAATCTCTGGAGAATTCAATATCAGCTGTGATAACCAAGCCAGGTGCAGATTGTAGAACAGACCACCAACTACTCATATCCAAGTTCAAGCTGAAACTGAAGAAACTAAAATCAAATCCACAGGAACCAAAATATGACCTTCAGTCCATCCCACTTGAATTTCAAAACCATTTCAGGAACAGGTTTGATGCCTTGAACACCAATGAGTGATGACCAAATGAGCTGTGGGAGGATATCAAGAATATTGTCCATAAAGAATGCAAAAGATCATTACAAAGGTAGAAGAGGAAGAAAAGACCAATATGGCTGTCAGACGAGACTCGGAATGTCATATTAGAATGCCAAGAAGCCAAAGCTAAAGGAAGAAATCAAGAAATTAAAGAACTGAACAGAAAATTGAAAAGAGAAGCTTAGGATGACAAAGCAAGTATTATAATGAAATGTGCAAAGAGCTGGAATCAGACATTCAAAAGGGCCAAACTTGCTCAGGAATTCAAAAACAAATTCAAGCTATGAGTGGCAATACTTACGGATGCTTTGGGCATAATGTCAAATGATCCAAGAAAAATTAAAAGAAGATGGAAGGAGTATACAGAGTCATCACACCAGAAGGAATTGGCGGACACAGATTAATTTCATAAAACAACATATGAGCAAGAGCCTGTTGTAATAAAGGGGGAAGTTCAAGCTGCTCTGAAAGAACTGGCCAAAAACATGGCTCCAGGAGTTGACTGCATACCAATTGGCATATTTCAACAAACAGACGCTGCCCTGGATGTGCTCACTATGTTGTGCCGAGAAATCTGGATGACAGGCACCTGTCCAACAGACTGGAAGAGCAATTTGTTCCCATTCCAAGGAAGGGTGGCCCAACAAGAGTGCACAATCATGCAAGCAAGATTCTGCTGAAAATTATCCAAAAATGACTGGAGCAACACATCAACATACAACTGTCAAATGTGCAGGCTGGGTTTAGAAGAGGGTGTGATACTAGGGATATTAGAGCTAATGTTAGATGGATCTTGGCTGAAAGCAGAGAGTACTAGAGGAATATCTATCTGTGTTTCATTGACTATGCAAAGGCTTTTGACTGTGTGGATCATAACAAACTGTGGCTTACACTGAGAAGAATTGGAATCCCAGAACATCTGATTATGCTTATGCAAAACCTATACTTGAACCAAGAGGCAGTTGTCAGAACAGAGCAATGAGACACTACATGGTTCAAAATGGGAAAGGATGTTCACCAGGGATGTATTCTATCGCCATACCTTTTCAATCTGTATGCAGAACAGATCATCTGGCCGCTGGGCTATATGAGGAGGAATGTAGCATCAGGATTGGAGGAATATTCATGAACAACCTGTTGTTATGCAGACGACACAACCCTGCTTGCTGAAACTGAGGAGAACCTGAAGTGCTTGCTGCAGAAGACCAAGGACTGCAGCCTTCAATAAAGATTGAAGCTCAACATAAAAAAAAAAAAAGGATTCTCACCACTGCACCAATTGACAGCACCATCATGGATGGTAAAGAGATTGAGATTGTTAACAGTTTTAGTTTGCATGGTTCCACAATCAACACTCTTGGTAACAGCAGCCAGGAAATCAAGAGACAAATGGCATTGGGAAAGTCAGCTGTCAGAGACCTCTCAAGAGTACTAAAGAGCAATGATGTCAGGCTGGAGACTAAGGTGTGCTTGATCTGGGATATAATTTCACAATAGCATGCTATGCATCAGAGAGCTCAACAGTGACTTGGAATGATAGAGAATTGATGTCTTTGAGCTGTGGTGCTTGAGAAGAGTGTTGAATATACCATGGACTGCTAGGAGAACAAACAGGTTTGTCCTGAAGAGGGTGAAACTGGGCTGCTCCTTGGAGTCAAGGATTCTGAAGCTTCATCTGACATAATTTGAGCATGTTGCAAGGAGGGACCAGTCCTCGGAGAGCGACATCATGTTTGGGAGGGTAGAGGAACAGCACAAGAGAGAAGACCCTCGATAGATGGATCAATTCAGTGATTGGGGTAAAGGGAGTAGGTGTGTCAGAGACAGTGAGGTTGGCACAGGATAGAGCAGTTTAGGGTTCCTGTACGTAGGTCACTATGAGTCACAAGCAACTTGACTGCACATAATAACAACAATATATCCTCATTTATTTTGGAGGAACATTCTTCTAAGTTGTACAGCACTCCTCTGTCAATTTGCTGTACTGAGGTAATCTTAGTTTTGCTGTGATGTTAAACCTTATGCCATTGAGGAGGGGGTGTATGTCAAAAGCCATAACAGTTGCCGATGGTAGACAGTGTTTAGTGGAGCTCCCAATTTAAGACAGGTTTGGAAGCAAAAGTGGCATCCACTTCCTAAACCACATGCCTCTGGAAACTCTATGAACTTGGAGAAACTATATAGTTCTAGAAAGGCTTCAGGCCTTTTGTTCATAAGTTCACTATGAGTCGTGCTCAACTCAACAGCAATCAATAACTACAACATATATTTTCCAGGCAGTTAATTTTGGATTTCTAAGATTCTAAATTGTTATTAAGTTGGAACCAATTCATATCTGACCTTCTAGTGGGTTTTCAGACTCAGTAAATTATAAGAGATAAAATTGCCCATCTTTCTCCTATGGAACATCTGGTGGATTCATACTGCCTGTCTTTGGGTTCGCAGCACATGTCTTTACCCACAAAGCCACAGATTGACTGCATTTGTCTTCACTCTGAAAAATTCACCTACTAATTTAATTTTAGTGACCTCTGTTGGCCTCCTACAGAGGGATTTATGAGGCTAATCCAACAGGCCTCACCTCTCTGGCAATCTGAATTCACTAATAGTTTCGTAGGAGAAAGATGGACAGTCTCTTCCCATCCTATTTACAGCCTTTGAAATATGCTGTAGAGCCAGCTAAGCTGATTCATAGATAATGGCAATGAGTCCATGATTTTATTTATTACTTTCATTTTAATAAATGTTTGTTAGATGATAGTTCCAAATTATAACCTGTGCTCTACTTTGATAGTCAGGTTTATAGAACCCTCACAATTTGAGCCTTCAGGTAGGCAGGGACTGAGATGGAAAGAAACAAGTAGAAGGTTTTGGAGAAGTGTCCAGAGATCCACACTTTTGAATTGCTTGTTAAGCATCTGAAAGCTGAGAAAGAGCTATATAAAAGGAATATATGATTAGGTTCTCTAGGCATGACAAGAATCTAGAATAAGAGTTGCATAATAAAGGAGACTGTATGAGAATAAAATAATTTTTTTCCGAAGAAAAAAGCTAGCTGAGGGGAGGGTCATCAGGGAGGAAAAGTGCAACAATGAATGAATGGAAATCTAAGTACTCTATAAACTTTCATTAAAATCTCAATTAAAAAATAAAATATGATCAACTTTGTAATTGGAGTTTGTAGGCTATAAATCAATGTTATTATCAATAAGTTTAGATTAAAATATTCTTAATTACTTAACAAAATTGTTTCATAAGTTTGTGCTTCACTTCCTGTATTTTTTTTAATTATGAACCTAAAAAATTAATTCTACAATGTATGGGAATAAACTTAAGAAATAGAATGTGAATGGATACAAAATTCCATTTATCTCCACATTAGTTTACTTGTCATATTCCTTGTACTACTTTTAAAGGTTCTTGCTCTGTGGCTTACAACATATATCTTTTAGCCTACCTTCAAATAAAAATTATGTTGCTTTATGTGATGTATTAGAATCTTAAAATAATGTCATGTAGTTTACCTTTGTCTTGTTATGTTACTGCTAACGTGTTATAAATTATATGGTTTTCTTTAAATAAAATTTTTATTTTGTACTGGTTTTTAAAAAAACAAATTAATTAATGGGAAAATCTATTTCCAAGGGCTTCTTTAAAGTACTAAAGAACAAGGATGTTCACTGTGAAGATTAAAGTGTAGTGTATCCAAGCCACAGTATTTTCTGTCAGCATATATGCATGTGAAAACTTCCAATGAGTGAGACTGGAAGAGAACTGATGAATTTGAACTGTAAGGTTGGTTGAGAAATATTCCTTAATATACTATAGATGATCAAAAGAATAAATCTATTTGTCTTGGAAAAAAGAAAGAAGCTGGACATTGAATATGATGACAGAAGAATTCATGGTTGCGAGATGTGGTGCTGGAGAAGAGTACTGAGTATCCCATGGATTGCTGAAAGAACAAACAGTTAAGTCTTGGAAAAAATGCAACAAGTGCTCTTTGAAGGCAAAGATGAATGAAGCTCCATCTCTCATATGTTGTACTTGTTGCTAGGAGAGACCATTCCTTGGAAAGGGACATCATTATTGGAAAGATAGAGGGTCATCAAAAGAGAGGAAGATGCTCTGACTGCAGCAATGCGTTCAAGAGTGTCAGAGACTATAGTTATGGCACATTATAGGAAGGGCTAGATCTGTTGATCATAGGGTGGCTATGAGTTGTAGTCAATTCAATGATATCTAACAACTACAATAACTAGCTATCTCAAGCATTTCTTCATGTGATTGCTGACCATCTGAGGATTCTTTGGTGAAGAATCTCTTCCTATCCTCTGCCATTTTGCAACTGAGTTTTTAGCTTCTGTTGAGTTGCTGGAATATTTTCTAGATTTGGGATATTAGTCCTCTAGAGAATATGTCATTACCAAATATGTTTTTCCAGTCTGTGGGCTTCATTCGTACCTACTGGAAAAAAATTTTTGATGGACACAAGGATTTGATTTTAAGAAGGTTCAATTAATCTGTTTTATCCTCTCCTTGTAGATTCTCCATATTGGTTGAAAGTCTGTTTATACCATCGATTGTTGTTATGTGCTGTTGACTTGACAACCACTCCTAGTGATCCTGTGAACAATGGTTCTGAACCTCCCCTATATTGAGCCAAGCTGACTTTCTCTGACACAGGAACCCATTGCCACAATTACTGTGATGATCCATCTTATCCAAGATCTTCTTCTCCTGTGCTGGCCCTCCACCCTTCCAAGTAGAATGTCTTTCTCCAAGAACTGACTACTGCTAGAAACATGACCAAGGTATGTGAGATGGAATTTCAAAATCCTTGCCTCCAATGACGAACCTGCTTTCATCCTCTCCAGGACAGACTTTTTTGTTTTTGTAGCAGTCTATGGCATGTTCAATACTCCTCCAGTACCACAACTCAAAAGCATCAATTCTATCATCCTTAGTCATTGTCTACCTCTCAGATGCATGACAAATGATTCAGAATAGCATGGTGCTCCTTAGTCTCTAGACTGATAGAGTTGTTCTTTAGCACTATGGAGAGGTCCTTAACAGTCCATTTTCCCCAATGACATTTATCTTTATTTTTCCTGACAGATAGTGCCAAGGTTATTAATTGTGAAACTGAGCAAGGTGAAATCATTAACAACTTCAATCTTTTCTCCATCTATCATGATGCTATCTTTTGGCCCAGTGTTGAGGATCTTTGTTTTCTTGGTGTTGAGATGAATCCATATGGAAGGCTACAAGTCTTTACTTTCTGTCACAAATGCTTCAAGTTCTCCTCAGTTTTGGAAAGTAAGATTGTGTCATTTGCACAATTTAAGTTGATAAGTTTTTCTCCAATCTTGATGCCAAAAAAATCTTCATAAAACCCAGCCTCGAGAATAACCTGTTCTGTATATAGATTGAACACACCTGAACAAACCTGACACAAGCCTACACACACTCCTTTCTTGATTTTGTACCAAGCAGAATTCCTTGCTTGGTTCAGACAATAACTTCTTGGTCTAAGTATAGGTTTCCCACGAGCACAATCAAGTATGTGGGATTCCCATTCTTGTCAATGTTAGCCGCCATTTGTTGTGATCCACACAGTCAAATGCCTTCACGTAGTTGAGAAGTAAAAATAGACATTCTTCTGGTATTCTCTGCTTTCAGCCAAGATCCAGCTGAGTTCAACAATGATACTTATAGCACCACGGCGTGTTCTAAACTCAGTTTGTATCTCTAGCAGTCCTCTGTTGATATATTACCTTACTAAGTTTTGGAAAAGCTTCCGCAAGATTTTGCTTGCATGTCATATTAGCGATATTGTTTGATAATTTCCACATTCTGTTGGATCACCTTTTTGGGAAATAATAAAATGGATCTCTTCTAGTGAGTTGGCCAGGTAGATGTTCCCAGATTTCTTGGCAAAATCTGGTGGCCACATTCAGGGCTGCACCTGTTTGCTGAAGTATGTAAGTTGATATACCATCAATCCCCAGGGCCTTATTTTTTGCCAATTCCTTCAGAACAGTTAAAACTTCTTGTATTATCGTGCTCGCTTTGGCAGCACATATGCTGAATTGGAACAATACAGAGAAGATTAGCATGGCCCCTGTTTAAGAATGACACACAAATTCGTAAAGTGCTCCATATTTTTTCTTTTCTCTTGTGTTTTAGGGAGCTCTGGTGACTTAGTGGTGAGAAGTTGTACTTCCTGTATTACCTTACTTTCTTGATCATATGCTAATTCCTGAAATGAATCTGTGTTCAGCTACACTTGTTGGTACAGTGATCTCACTTATTTCTTCCATCTTCTCTTGATGCTTCATGGATCCTTCAAAATTTTGTCCATAAACTCTGTTAATATTGTGTTGGCTATTATAAATGGTATTGCTTTCTTAGTTTCCTTCTCTGTATTTTCTGCAAAAGATAGCCAGAAATGCAACATCTGGAGAGGAAAAAGTTGATGAATGGGACCTTCTAAAGATTAAATTTCTGTGCTCATGAAAAACTTCTTCCAATAGGGTGAAATAAAAGTCTACTGACTGGGAACAAACATTTGGCAATAACATTTTGGACAAGGGTGTCCATTTAAAAAGTTACAGAGTGCTCCTGGGCCTCCAGAAGAAAAAGACCAATAACCCAATTACAAAATGGGCAAAACATATGGAAAGATTTTTCAAAGGGGAAGACACTCAGGTGTCCAACAGACACGTGAAGAAATGCTCAAAATCACTGGCAAAAAGAGAGATGCAAATCAATACCACAATGAGATACCATCTCATCCTAGTAGCAGTGGCAATGTTTGGCAGGGCAGCAAGCAATAAAAGTTGGAGAGATTGTGGAGAGGTAGGAACTCTCATACACTGTTAGTGGAATTGCAAAACTGTCCAACCACTCTAGAAGGCAGTTTGGCATTTCCTGAAAAAAAATTGAACACAAAAACTTCATATGAAAAAAAAAAACCAACTTCATATGACCTACCTATTCCACTATTAGGAAGATTCCTCAAGGAAATTAGAACTGAGACACAAATGGAGATTTGAACACCAATGTTTAGAGCAGCATTATTCCCCATCACAAGAACACAAACATAGTCCAAATGTACAACCACAATAGAATAGTTTGAGTAATTATGATACATTCACAGAATGGAATACTATGTCATGCTCAGGAGCAACAATCTTGAAAAATACTACATAACTTGTGAGAGGCTAAAAAAGCATTATGCTGAGTGAACTAGCAGAGTCTCAAAAAACAAAAATGGCATAAAACCATAATTGTGAAAATAGAAGAATTAATAGTACAGGAACCCAAGGGGCAGGGGAGTTGGGAGCCTAGAAGTAGGGATAGGTAGGGGTGAAATCACAGGGCTGCACATTTGGTCAATGGGGGGGACAGGGGTTGGGAAGCATGTGGAAAGAATCTGGTGAAAAGACATGGTAATGATGGATAAGGTCCAATGGTGATTAATTACATAAAACATTATATGTGAGGATGATTGCATGAATCACAGTTTGAATGAAGAACAGTGTGAAACACAATGTATATATAAGCAAAACAATTAAAAATAATATAAAATACAATGCGTATGGATTGTTGTGTGAAACACAATGCAAATGAAATATTGTATACAACAAAAAAATATATCAGAATTGCAACTTGAGGCTTCAATGTGTTCTTCAATTCTCTCAGCTTGTGAAATGCTGAGCACACCCCTACTTTTTTATTTTTCTGACTCCAGCTCTTTGCACATAATACTTTATAATATTTTGCTTTGTCTTCACAAGCTGCCCTTTGAAATCTTCTGTTCAACTCTTTCACTTCCCCATTTCTTCTATTTGTTGTGGCTTCTCAGCATTCTAGTGCAATACACAGAATTTCTTCTGACATCCTTCTTGGTCTTTTCTTCCCTCTCTGTCTTTCTAATAATAATTTCCTTTCTTCGTGAATGATATCCTTAATTATTGTTGTTTGTTGTTCTTACGTGCAATTGAGTAACCTGTGACTCATAGTGACCCTGTGTACAATACCTCTGATCCCTACCCTATTCTGACCCAGTCTCACTGGCTCCTACACACCTACCTCCATTACACCTGATACTGTGTCAATCCTTTTCATCCAGAGTTGTCTTCTCCTGCACTGTACATCCTCACTTCCAAACATGATGTCCTTCTTCAAGGATTGGTCTATCTTGGTGCCATGCCCAAAATATGTGAGATGGAGCTTCAAAATCTTTGCCTCCAAGGAGTAGCTTGATTTCATCTTCTCTGAGACACAACTATATGGTCTTCTGGCAGGCCATGGTATACACAAAGGTATAGATTCTTCTTCTATTATTTATTTCATCCTTAGTCATTGTCCAGCTCTTTACTGCATAGCAAATAATTGTGAAGACCATGGCCTGGATCGAGTGTTTCTTAGTCTCTAAACTAACACCATATCTCTATAGACTTTGGAGACGTCTCTGACAGCAGACTTCCCCAGTAGAATTAGTCTTTTGATTTCCTGACTGCTGGTGTCAAGAATGTTGATTGTGAAAATGAGCAAGCTGAAATTATTAAGAACCTCAATCTCTTCTCTATACATCTTGGTAGATGACACAACTTTGCTTGTTGAAACTGAGGAGGACCTGATACATTTGCTGCAGAAGGTCAGCATCAAGAAGACAAAGATTGGAGCTAGTGGAGATAAAGTGGAGATTAAGATACAAAGTGAAGAAAGCAGGATCATAAGCAACTGAACAGAAGATTTCAAAGGACAGCTTGGGAAGACAAACACCAAAAAAAAAAAAAAAAAAATAATGTAGGAAAAAACCACCAAACAGCCCAACTCTGTTATATTGAACTGTGCAAAGAGCTGAAGTTGGAAAATCAAAAGGATTGAACTTGATCAGAATTTCTTAAGATCCATGATTCGGGCTTCTAAATTTATGTTTTCAGTAATGATCTTTATAGTGTTTGGTGTTAATTTTAGGTCTCTGTTCATTTTAAGTTTGTTTTTGTGTGGTGTAGATCTTATTTAATTTTCGGTAGATGGATGTTTAATTTTTGCAGCACCATTTTTTAAAGAGGTTATATTTCCCCACTTAATAAATTTTGTACCTTTGTCAAAGATCAGTTGATCATAGGCAGATGAGTTGATTTTTATGATCTCAACTCTGTTCCATTATACTATGTGTCTGTCACAGTGCCAGAACCATACCGTTTTTTATTGTGATGGCTCTTTAGTTTTTTGTTTTGTTTTGTTTTTTTAATTAATTTATTTATTTTTCATTTCAATGAACATCTACAGAGATTTTGGAATTCCATCATGGCTCTTTAGTTTTTGAAAACAGAGAGTGTAGTGTCTCCTACTTTGTTTTCTGTTTTTAGTAGAGCGTTGCTTAATGAGGTCTCTTTCCTTTCCAAATAAATTTGAAAATTGCCTTTTCCATATCTTTGAAGAAAGGCATTGGGTATTTGTACTGGGATTGCATTATATCTGCATATTGCTTTTGGAAGAATTTGTTGTTATATGCTGTCGAGTTGCCTCCAACTCATGATGACCCTGTGTACAATAGATCTGAATATTGTCCTATCCTCAGCCAATTTCACTGACTCTGACACGCCTTTCTGCATTACTCCAGTTACTGCATCACTCCATCTCATCTGAGGTCTTGCTCTTTTTTTTTTTGTCCTACTACCCTTCCAAGCATGATGCTCTTCTCAAAGGACCAGTCCCTCCTGGCCATATGACCAAGGTCTGTGAGACAGAGCTTCAAAATCCTTGTCTCCAAGAAGCAGAATGGTTTCATCCTCTCCAAAACAAACCTGTTTGTTCTCCTGGCAGTCTATGGTATGTTCAGTACTCTTCTCCAACACCACAATTCAAAAGTATTGAATTTTTTTCTGTCTTCATTAGTTATTGTCCAGCTTTCAGAGATGCATAGCAAGTAATAGCAAAGACTATGACCTGAATCAGGCACACAGTCTCTAGACTGATATTGTTACTCTTCAGCTGTCTGGCAAGGTCCTTGACAGCCAATTTACCTAATGCAACTAATCTTCTAATACCCTGATTGCTGGTGCTAAGGGTGTTGATTGTGAAATAGAGCAAGCTGAAATTGTAACCTCAATCTCGTCTCCATCTATCATGGTACTGCCAATTGTCCTAGTGCAGGAAAATATTTTCAATCCAACTTTATTTCTCTGCTATCTCAATTCTGGTAGAAGCCCCACCCTCTGAAATTCCACCAGGTCTTGCCAATAGTCCTGGGCATAGCAAGCGAGAACAGGATATAGTCTTCCATTTATTGAGGTCTTTGTGATTTGTTGGGTTTTTTTCTTGTGACAGTGTTTTGTAGTTTTCTTTATATTAGTATTTTGTGTCTCTTGTTATGCTTATCCCTCACCATTTCATTCTGTGATGGCTAGTGTAATTAGTATTGTTTTTCTTACTTCCTTTTTTATGTTCTTTTTGCTACTATAGAACAATTCAACAGATTTTTCTATAGTAATCTTGCATCTTGCCACTTTGCTGAAATGTTCTATTAGGTTTAGCAGTTTTCTTACTGAGTCTTTAGAATTTTCTATGTAAACAATCATATTTTCTGTTTATAGGCATAGTTGTATGTCTTCTTTGCCAGTTTGGGTGTCTCTTATTTCCTTATCTTTACTAATTGTTCTTGCTAGGACTTCCAGTACAATCTTGACTAGGAATGGTGATTATGGATATTCTTCTTGGCTCCTGTTTGCAATGGGAATGTCTATAACCTCTCTCCATATGAAGTCTAGCTATTGGTTTACTGTAATCTATGCTCTATTGCTTTTTATTTTTTAGTATTTTTTAGAAACAATAACAATCAGACAAGAGTGCTGCATTTTGTCAAAAGCCTCTTCTACATAAATTGAGATCATCATGTAATTCTTGTCCTTTGTTTTATTAATGGATAGGTTATTACAATTATTGTTTTCTTTGTATTGAGCCACTGAAATTTTCCTGAATGCCTTTTATGACTTCTGTTTAGTTATGATGAATTATTCTTTTTATATGCTGTTTGATTCTACTGGCTAGGTCTTTATAGGTTTTTGGGTTTTTTTTCTTTTTTTACAAAAGTAAATTTTATTTACTAACTAATATGACTGGTAGTCTAGAGAATATTCGATAGTCTTCTCCAACACCACAATTCAAAGGCATCAATTCTTTTTTTTTGTCATCCTTACTTATTATCCAGCTTTCAGATGCATAACTATAGTTTTGTTTTTTGGTGACGTCCTTGCCTGGCTTTGGTATCAATATGCTTGCTTCATAGAATGAGTCTGGGAGTGTGGCGTTTTGGTTTTTTGGGGATTTTTTTTCTGAAATAATTTAGTTCATGATAGTTCTTCTTTGAATGCTTGGTAACATTCACCTGCAAAGCTGTCTGGTCCTGAACATTTTTTGTTTTTTTTAACTTGCTTGAGTTCTTTTGTGACAGGTCTGTTCAAGTTCCTTTTCAGCCTGTGTTAATTTGGGTATAGTGTAATCCTATAAGAATTTGTCCATTTCCTTTAGATTTTAAAATTTTTTTGAGTACAGCTTTTCATAATAGTCTGATATAATCCTTCTTATTTCAATTGTATCTATTGTGATTACTCCCTTGTTGTTTCTTATTTTAGTGATTTGTGCCTTTTCTTTCTTTTCCTTTGTTAATTTACCCGTGGTTTGCCAATTTCACGGATCTTTTTTTAAAAACCAACTCCTGGCTTAGTTGATAATGTCAATTGCTTGTCTTTTCTATTTATTTCTGTTCTTATTCTTAAAATGTCCTTTCCATAGAGACAGTGACTTTTGCTTGCTGTTCTTTTCCTATTTGTTAAAGATTCTGTGTTAAGTAATTGATTTTGACTCTTTTTTCCTTTATGATACACTTGCTTATTTCTATAAATTGACCTCTTAGAATCACAACTAGATGACCACTTCATTCTCCAGAAACTTAGAGTGTTCTCCTAAAGTAATTTCTCTGCTTCACTCCCAATTTACATCCAATCAGTTAACAAGTCCCTTGATCATATATGCTAAGATTCTTTTATTTTAATCAAGTTAGCATCATCCTTGCCATTGTCACTTCGAAGGTTTATTTTCTCTTGCATGTAGGTCTGTATTATTTTTCTGAGTGATTTCCTTGTGCCTTCACTTTTCTGATAAAATCCAGAGTCTCCTCACTACAGTTAGTAGTGTCTTTGTATCTTGTTATTGTTAGGTACCACCGAGTTGACTGCCACTTAACAACCATCCTATGAATAGCATATTTGAACTTTGCCTTCCCCTGCACTGTTCTCACAATCTACACTATACCTGAGTGCATTGTTAAAGTCAGTGTGTCTATCCATCTTGCTATGGTCTTCCTCTCTTTCACTGACCCTTTCCCTTTCCTAGTATAATGGGGCTTTTCCAATGAGTAGTCCTGATAACATGCCCAAAGTACGTGTGACAAAGCTTCGCTATCCCTGCATCCAGAGAGCACTCTGACTGCTCATTTATTTTTTCTCTAAGACATTTCTGTTTGTTCTTTTCCCAAGTCATGGAGTAATCAGTACTCTTCTCTGCAACTCAAAGACATCAATTGTTCTGTAATCTTTATTCATTGTCCAGCTCACAGATGCATAGCAAGTGATTGAAAATATCATGAGCTAAACTGACATCATCGCTCCTCAGTACTTTGAAGGGGTCTCTGACAGCAGATTTTCCCAGTTCAATATGTCTTTTGATTTCTTGACTGCTGGT
The DNA here is from genome assembly GCF_000299155.1 of Elephantulus edwardii. Taxonomy (NCBI): domain Eukaryota; kingdom Metazoa; phylum Chordata; class Mammalia; order Macroscelidea; family Macroscelididae; genus Elephantulus; species Elephantulus edwardii. The sequence continues at coordinate 7,128,204 of NW_006399860.1, read as the reverse complement.
GCCAAGGGTATAGCTTGTGAATACCAATAAGATGAAATTGCTGAATATTTCAATCTTTTGTCCATCAATCATGATGTTGCTTACTGGCCTGAAGATGAGGATTTGTATCTTCTTGATTTTCAAATGTAATCCATATGGAAGGCTGTAGTTTTTTATCTTCTTGGAACAGTCATTTCAAGTTCTCCTAACTTTCAACAAGCAAGAATATGCCATCGACATAACATAGGTTGTTGATGAGTCTTCCTCCTGTCTTGATACACATTCTACTCCATAGAGTCTTGCTTCTTGAAGGATTTTCTCAGCATATAAATTGAATAGGTATACTGATAGCATACAGCCCTGGTGCACTCCTCTCTTGATTTTAAACCATACAGTGTTATCTTGTCTTGTTGGATAGTAGCTTCTTGGTCTAAGTATAGGTTTCATATAGGCATAATTAAATGTTCTGGTATTCTCATTCTTCTAAAGACTAACTATAATTTATTACATTCCACACAGTTAAATGCCTTTGTGTAGACAATAAAACATAAATAAACATTCTTTTGGTATTTTCTGCTTTTGCTAAGATCCATCTAACATTAGTTTGTGTCAAAAACAAAGTAGAATGTGTGGAGAAAAACAATCTTTACTTTGAGGGAAAAAGTTACTGTCCATGATAAACAAAGCATGACATCAGAATTACCACTAGGCTTGTCACATGGGCTGTTATCATATCTGACTCCCTAGATATTTTAACATGTGATCACACGAAAATGTTTGCCTACTCTACCAAATGAGAAGTTCCTTGAAAGAATAAGCTGATTTTATATATCTCTGAATACTACATTACTTCCCATGTGTCCCGAAATATATCAAGGCTCAACAAATGTCTCATTCAATTGGCTGATATATTGACAAAATATCAAATATTTTCTATTGACACTTAATTTTCATCAAATTTCAATTTTATATGGTTGAGTATGGAAATCTTCCATAAGTAAACAATGAAAATGATGAGTATGAACCACAGGACATATCTAAAAAGAATTAATACTTAATACACAAAGTTAGGTATAGCTGTGATTTCATTTTTCAGAAGAAGCTGTATCACAGCCCAACACCAAAGAATTATAATTTGTTGTTAGGTTCTGTCAAGTCAATTATGACTCATAGTGAACCTATGATCAACATATGAAAATCTTACCCTATCTTGTACCATCTTCTTGAAATTTGCCATGGTTAAATGTACTTAATAAATCTTCTAACTCATCACTGTTTAATTAAATATGACTTATAAAGACCCTCCCTCAGGTTTCCAAGAGTGTAAATCTTTACAGGAAGAGATTGCTTTGCTTTCTTCTTCAGAGCAGCTGATGGATTAAAACAGCTGACACCTCAGTTAGTAGCACAGCATATAACACACTACGCTATCAGATATGTTTTTACCAGAAGTGTAACCTATAAAAATGACACAAGTTCTTTTCCTAGTCTTAAATTTTGAACATTTGTTGATTTGTTCATAGTATGCAAACAGGATTTCAAGTGACTTAGTATATGTTAAGCTGGTGCTCAAGAGATATTTGGCAGTTTCAATTCACCAGTTGTTTCAAGAAAGAAAGATGGGCACTCTTCTCTCCTTAAGATTGACAGCCTCAGGCTTTCAGTGGAGGGTCACTCTGAGTAAGAACTGATTCAACAACAGTAACATTTTTGTTTTGGTTGTTGTTTGGGTTTTTTTTGTCATGTAAACAATGATTATTTATCATGTAGGTAATATTCTAATTACTTTTCAAAGCAGTTTATCTTTAGAAAAGCTGAAGAGTAGTAATTTCTGCATAAGTCCTTTAATGTTATATATGCAGTTTCTTATATCTAAAGCACTTAGTTCTTTAATTCTTTAATATTGTCATATATAAAAATTAACTGAAACCCCTAAAATGAACATAGATGATCAAGACCAACATATTTGTATACATATTTTTAGAAGCAACATATCTCAGTAAATGAGCACTAGGAAACAAAAATATGTTGATTAGCATTTAACAAATGGAGATTATACAATAGTTAGATTATGTCTCAAATTTTCCATTGTGGTGGTGTTAGGTGCCATCGAATGCAGCTCATAGTGACCCTATGAACAAAAGATCTGAACCTTGTTCTATCCTGTGCCATCCTTACACTTCCTGACAAACAAAAGTCCACTGAGTCACCGTGTCAATCCACCTCATCAAGGATCTTCCTCTTCTTCACCAGCCCTTTTCTACCCTTTCTAGCATCATATCCCTCTCCAAGGAATAGCCCATTCTATCAACATGCTCAAAGTATATGAGGTGAAGCTTCATCATTGTCACTTCCAAAGAGCACACCAGATGTACCCTCTTCAAGACATACCTGTTTGTTCTTTTGGCGGTCCATAGGATGTTTAGTGTTCTTCTCCAACACAACAACTCAAAGGCATCAGTTCTTCTTTTTGTCATCCTTATGCATTAAGACTATGACCTGAATTAGATACACCTGAGTCCTCCAGCTGACATCATTTTTCCTGAATAATTTGGAGAAGTCCCTAGCTGCAGATTTTCTCAGTGCAATATGCCTCCTTATTTCCTGACAGTTGGTACCAAGGTTGTTAATTGTGGATCCAAGCAAGATGACGCTGTTGACAGATTCAATTTCCTCTCCATCTATCATGATGTTGCTAATCAGTATCGGTCCAGTGGTAAGAATCTTTGTTTTCTTGACACTGAGATGTAATCCATTAGCTGTGGGCTGGAAGCCTCTTGTTTAATAAATCAGTACCTGGTAGGCAGGACTTTGTACTTAAAAGTCGGTTGGGTCTTGCCAAAGAGGTTCTCGTTTGGAGTCTCTTATGTTAAGCAGTTAGATTCTGGAAGGTAAGTTGTTTTGATTTAATTGAAAGTTGAGTATAAACTGGTCATTTTTGGTGTTGATTGTGTTTGTGTTCTATAATGTTCTACTACATTTGTCTGTTTGCTGTATTGAGATAACTTAGGGTTGTTGTGATACTGAAACCTGTGCCATTTATGTGTCAAATGCCTTAAGGATTACTCATGATGGACAAATTTTGGTGGACCTCCCAATTACGACAGACTAGGAAGTAGGATTGGCCGTCTACTTCTTAAATAGCAGGCCTTTGAAAACCCTTTGAACACTAGGGGAATGAGGATAGTTATGGTTGTGTAGTGATAGATCCCAGATTGGAAGTCAGGTGAAATGAGGAAAAACTATAACAAGCATTGTTTAATAATTGGAACATGGAATGTACATAGCTTGAACACTGGAAAACTGGAAATTATTTAAAATGAAATGAAACTCATGAAAATCAACATACTAGGCATTAGTGAGATGAAATGGACCAGCTTTGGCTACTTTGAATTAGATAATCATATGGTATACTCTGCTGGCAACGAAAAACAGAAGAAGAATGGTGTTGCATTCATAGTCAAACACTCAATTTCAAGTTCTATCCTGAAATATAATGTTGTGAAGGACAGGATAATATCCATATGAATACAAGAAAGACTCACTAACACAATTGTTATTCAAATATATGCTACTACATCTGGAGCCAAAGAGAAAAAAGAATTGAGAATTTTTACCAAAATTTCTAAAAAGACTGAACATGCAATCAAGATGGGTTAATGATAATTAGTGACTGGAAATGTAAAAGTGGGAAACAGTGAAGAAAGGATGTTGTTGCTGTTATGTGCTGTCAAGTTGCCTGTGACTCATAACAACCTATTCACAACAGCTTTGAATCCTACTCTATCCTGAGCCAAACTTATTGTCGTCTCTGACACACCTACCCCCTTCATCCCAGTTACTGAGTCAATCCATCTCATCAAGGGTCTTCCTCTTTTGCACTGTCCCTCCGCAATCCCAAGCATAATGTTGCTCAAGAGAGTGGTCCCTCCTTGCAACATACCCAAAGTATGTCAGATGAAGCTTCAAAATCCTTGCCTCTAAGGAGCAGCCTGGTTTCACCAAGGACAAACCTCAAGGATGAACCTGTTTGTTCCCCTAGAAGTCCATGATATGTTCTATACTCTTTCAAGTACCACACCTCAAAGGTTACAATTCTCTCTTTATCATTCCTAGTCATTGTCCAGCTTTCTGAGACTCGTAGTAGGAGAATATGGGCTTGGTGCTTGAAATGAGGCTGGAAATACAATGACTGAATTTTGTGTCTTCAATAATTCTTTTTAAAAGACACAAACAATGAAGACAATGGGCTGCATAGGAATCAGATTGACTACATCTGTGGAAGAAATAATTGGAGAAGCTCAGAACTAGGCCAGGGGTGGACTGTGGGTCAGACCATCAGTTACTCATAGGCAAGTTAAGATAGAGGCCAAAGGAAATGAAAATAAGTCTACAGTAACCAAGATATGATTTTGAATCACTTCCATCTGGATTTCAAGCTCATCTTGAGTATAGGTTTGAGGTATCGAACACCAATGACTAAAGACCAGATGAGTTGTGGGATAATATCAAGGATATTACCCATGAAGAAAGCAAAAGGTCATTGCAAAAACAGAGGAGAAATAAAAAATTGAAATGGATGTCAGAAGAGAGTCTAAAAATTGTACTGAATGAAAACATGCTAAAGAAAAAGGGTTGAACAAAAGATTTCAAAGGGCAGCTCAGAAAGACAAAGTATTAAAATGAAATGTGCAGAGAGCTGGAATCTGAGAATAAAAAGGAAAGAACTTGCTTTGCATTTCTCAAGCTGAATGAACTAAAAAACAAACTTAAGCCTCGAGTCACAGTAGTGAAAGAGGCTCCTGGCAATATATTGAATGACTCAGAAAGCATTAAAAGAAGATGAAGGGAATGCACAGAATCACAGTATCAGATAGAACTGATGTTGTTGTTGTTATGTGCCGTCGAGTCGTTTGCGACTCATAACGACCCTATGTACAACAGCCCTAAACCCTGCTCTATCCTGTGCCAATCGCA
>NW_006399860.1:7121882-7122973 GCF_000299155.1 Elephantulus edwardii | reverse complement strand
CACCACAGCTCAAAGACGTCAATTATCCTTCTATAGACACTGAAAAATTTTAGGACGTTTCAAATTATCCATTTCAAGAAAATTACATATTTTTTGCTTTTATTTTAAAATAAATGTTCAGCATTTTGTTTGTTAGACAAAAACTTTCAAATAAGTAAAAAGTTATATAGATTGTGACTCAAAGTTTTCCTTCTAAAAACTGTATTTCATAAAGTATTTTATAATAGTTGAAGTACTATCCTTTCTTACATTCATTTTATGTCCTTACATATTGTTGAGAAGACAGAATTGTTGATCTAAAGAGAAAAAGAGAGAGATTTTTAGGAATTTTTTTTTCTGGCTAAATATTATCATTTCAGACTTGCTATATTTCGTTTAATAAACAAGTATTTTAGCTACATATCTCTATTGGCCTAGTTGAATAGAAAGTTATTTCACCCACCAAGCCAAAGGTGGGTGACTTTAATCTGTGGGCCCTCAAGCTTGGTTTTAATTGTTTTTAGTTAAACATTCTTCTAAGTGGTATAGTACTGGTCTGTCCATTTGCTGTACGGAGGTAACTCGTGGTTGCTGTGATGCTACACACTGGACACTGATGTGTCAGTTTCAGTAATGGTTACCCATGGTGGACAGTGTTTGGTGGAGCTCCCAGATTAAAACAAGCTTGGAAGCAGGAGTGGCATCCACCACTTCTGAAATGTTGTTTCTGGAAACTCTATGAACTTGGAGAAACAATGAAAGTTATACAAGTGTTCAGGTCTTTGTTCATAAGGTTGCTATGAGTCATCTATGACTCAATGGCACTTAACAAAAACAACATTTATGAAAGAAAGTAACCATTCTCTATTAATACTCCTTATTCCTTTTAAAAACTCAATACTGTTTATTTCAGTGAGTTGGGTGGAGATAGCCTTGTTGACATAAAAATCTATTCAATTTCCACTCTTTTCTTTCTTCAAATTCTGCATATGTGTGTGTGTGTATGTGTATATATATATATAATGTTGTGAAGGACAGGATAATATCCATATGAATACAAGAAAGACTCACTAACACAATTGTTATTCAAATATATGCTACTACATCTGGAG
>NW_006399860.1:7119580-7121782 GCF_000299155.1 Elephantulus edwardii | reverse complement strand
ACTTATATATACTAAAGCTTAAAAGAACATACAGAAATACATTTTTCTACCTGTGTGTAGCTTGTGAATATTTTTATCATTAGAGTGCTAAAGTACCTAAAAAGCTATTTTATGTAGTTAATATAGTTCATTTTACAGTTACAAAAAAGTACCATATATACTTTTCTGTTATTTTTAAAGTATTCACACTTGAACATAAAGTATAATTTCCATTTTATATAATATATACAAAAGAGTCACAATCCTGATTATATAAAATTATTTATATATGGAGTCATTTTATCATTTTCCACAAATATTTTCTATTCGTATTTTAAAATGTGTCATTTGATGAACACTTTAGTAAGTTATCCAAAATTTGCATATATAAGTGTGATTATGAAAATAAATACCACTCTTTTATCATTTCTACAGGAGGTTTGTAGAGTTGTTTTCTCAACATTTATCAATTATGCACATACTTAAATGAAGGAGAAAGAATATTTCCTTTTATCTCAGAAGAGACAGGTTCACTCTTACACAGTTAAGTACACTTCACAAATAAATTATGTACTGAATTGCCAAAATAACATGAATGTCAACTGACAAAAAAACTTCAGATAGCTTAAAAAGTTTGTTAAGTTAGTTAATAATTCCACGTGTTTACTTGAATTTTTAAAAAATACGACCTGTTTGTCTTTCCAAAATTGCAAAGTATTTAATAAGAAAGTATTTTAGCTAAATATCTTTGTTGGCTTAGTGAATAGATAGTGTTGTAGAGTCCAATATTTCTGGGACTTAAAATGCAAAGCATCTCTTGAATTACATCATAACCAAAAGAGTCAACCGGTAGTATATACAAGTAGTTTCTTACCTCTATCTCGGAATGCACCTTGGATATTTGAATTGTCCATTACTACACTGCACTCTAAGTTCAGATCCTGATAACACAGCTAAGTAAGTATTTCCTTGACAAAGAAACTCAATATACTCGCCATGAAAAATATATGGTCTGTTGTCAAACTCCCATTTCAAGATTAAATTATTCTTTGTCATTTCAGCAAAGGATAGAGTGCAAGGCTCTGTGAAAAAAAGGGAGGGAAGTATATTGATAGATTTTGGTCCTATTAAGAAGCATGGGTTCTATACACACAATATGGTTAGAAACTCTTAAGTAATGAGAGAGTCAAATAAAAAAATTTGTAATTAGTATTGGTGTCAGATATTATGTTCCAAATATATATTCTGCCATTTATCGCTGGGGTGGTAGAAAAGGGTATGTCCCACCACATGTTTAGTTTTATGCCATTAGAATTTACAAAGATAGCACCAATGAAAGAAAACAAATAAAAATTCAGTATTTTCCAGAAGCTCTAATAGTAATGGTCACTGAAATAATGATTTTCCTCCTTTTTCTTCATTGTTGTTAAGTACTACCGAGTCAAGTATGACTCATACCAATCCTGTGAACAAGAGATCTGAATCTTGCCCTAGTCTGCACCATCCTCATCATCTTGAACCCATTGTTGGAGTTACCATCTATCTTGTTGATAGTCTCTATCGCTGATCCTTCACTTTCGCAAGCATGATGTGTGTCTCCTGGCAACATGCACAACATATATGAAATGAGACTTTGTCATCTTTGCCTCCAAGAAACCTTCTGGCTGCACTTTCTCTCATTTGGCTGTCCATGGGATGTACAATACTCATCTCTAACACCACTAGTCAAAGGCATCAATTCTTCTTCTATCTTCCTTAGTCATTATCCAGCTCTTTGCTACATGCCATGTTATTGAAAAGACTATGACCTGAATCAGGTGCACATTAGTCTTCAAATGGGTATTACTGCTCCTCAGTAATTTGAAGAGGTCCCTGAAATCAGACTCGCCCAATACAGTACCTCATTTCATTTTCTGACTGCTGAAACCAAGAGTGTCGATTGTGGATCCATGTAAGATGAAATTGTTGATAACTTCAGTCTTTTCTTCATCTATCATGATGTTGCTTATTGATCCAGTGGTGAGGATTTTTGTCTTCTTGATATTGAGATGTAGTCCATGTTGAAGACTGAAGTCTTTGACCTTGGCTTCATTTGGTTCAACTAAAATGCCTAAAACAGTTTTATGGATGTATAGAAACCACTGAGTCACTGTATCGAAAGGAATTGGAAGACACAGACGAATTTCATGAAACAACATATGAGCAAGAGCCTATGGTGATGAA
>NW_006399860.1:7109680-7118125 GCF_000299155.1 Elephantulus edwardii | reverse complement strand
AACAACAACAACAACAACAAATAGATACCACCTGGATTATTAAAGTAATCAAGCTCTTCATGGTGTATTGCTTAACACATCCAGGTTGGCAGTTCAAAAGATCACCACCTGGTTTTCGGAATAAAGATGGACAGTTTCTTTTTGTAAAGATTTATGGAATTGGAACTCAACGGTGGGGGGAGGGGGTGGTCACTGTGATTCAAAAACCCACACTATTGCAGTGGGCAAGGGAAATCCTTCACTGAGGTCTTTCCAAGTGCAGACAGATACTTCTTTTAAACTTCCAAGTATTAAGAACTAGTGAGACGATTTTAAAATTCTGAGTATTAAATTATTACTGTATCCTTCTCCATATGTATCAAAATAAACCAAAAAAAACCCCACCCCAACCCTTAAAATAAGTATTGAGAGACACAGAAAACTTCTTTGAACTTTTCTATGAATAAAGTGTTGATTCATTTAAAAGTATCAGGTATCAGATATTTCTGCATATGGATAGCTTGTGTCCTCACTTGTCTTCTGGGTAATTTTAGTTCTAAAAAGTAGGGTAGTTGTGTAAAAAGGTGTAAAGCTGTTAACAAAATGTGTTAGTCATGTTTGTTCTTATTTATTACATCAACAAATTTATTTGTTCAACAAACAGTAGCCTGTGCACCAAGTATTCTGCTCAAAGTAGAATGAACAATATATAAAAGTAAAGTAGTTATTTAAAAGATTATTTAGCATCATTAAGGTCACTGCAAAGCAGTTTTGAAAAAGAGGTTAGATGTGTATGATTTTGGGTGCCATTGTTCTATAAGTTATTAAATTTTAACTAAATTAAATTAATTTTTGGAACTTCTGCTTTCAACTATACCAAGGTAGCTTTTAGCAGACCACCACTTCTACTGTTATTGTTGTTATGTGCCGTCGAGTCATTTCCGACTCATAGCGACCCTATGCACAACAGCCCTAAACCCTGCTCTATCCTGCGCCAACCGCACTGCCTCTGACACACCCATCCCGATTACCCCAGTCACTGAATCAATCCATCTCATAGAGGGTCTTCCCCTCCTGAGCTGTCCCTCCACCCTCCCAAGCATGATGTCCCTCTCCAAGGACCCGTCCCTCCTGGCAACATGTCCAAAGTATGTCAGACGAAGCCCCAGAATCCTTGCCTCCAAGGAGTAGCTTGGTTTAATCCTCTCCAAGATGAATCTGTTTGTTTTCCTGGCAGTCCATGGTACATTCAGTACCCTTCTCCAGCACCACAGCTCAAAAGCATCCACTCTCCTTCTGTCCTCCCTAGTCATTGTCCAACTCTCTGATGCCTAACAAGCGATTGCAAAGACCATGACCTGTATCAGGCGCACCTTAGTCTCCAGAGAGACACTGTTGCTCCTGAGTACCTTTGAGAGGTCCCTAACAGCAGACTTTCCCATCACGATACGCTTTTTGATTTCCTGACTGCTGGTACCAAGAGTGTTGACTGTGGAGCCGAGCAAACTGAAGCTGTGAACACTCTCAATCTCTTCGTCATCCATCCTGACGCTGCCAATTGGTCCAGTGGCGAGAATCTTTGTCTTCTTGACATTGAGCCTTAGTCCATACTGAAGGCTGCAGTCCTTGACCCTTCGCAGCAAGTGCATGAGGTCCTCCTCAGTTTCAGCAAGCAGGGTTGTGTCATCTGCATAACGCAGATTGTTAATAGATCTTCCACCAATCCTGATGCCACAATTCTCCTCATAGAGCCCAGCCTCTCGGATAATCTGCTCTGCAAATACCACTTCTACTATGAAGTATAAAATCTAGAAAATAGTTTTAAAATGCATGCCTTTCAAAGTATCAGAGAACTCCTCAGTCATTCAGCATTTAAAAAGCTTAGATCCTATGTGCCACTTCTTTACTTGGGATAGTTATTGTTTAATAGCATGAGCTTAGAAACTGAGTACTAAATAATTCAAAATAGGCACAAAGCTAGCAGAGTCATTGCATATCTTGTAGAGTTGAGGAAATAAAAGTAAGTGTTTGATTTGGTCAAGGTAGGCAAGACCTGAAGGGAAATAAACATTGGAGGTAAGAGGAGGTACTGAGAAATAACTTGATATTATCTTCTCTGGTTTTTCCTTTAAAGTATTTATCCATCTTCGGCCAATGTGAAAGGATAGAATAAGGAACCAAGAAGAATTTGAGTGAAAAGCTAGATTGTGTTCTTGGCAGTCTCCCAGAAATATCAGGGTTGTCCAAGAAAGAGATTGGAGTAACAGCAAACTCTCCAACCTTAGAAGGTTATGTGTCTTTAATTGGATTAAAGCCCTCTGTTCCTAATTGATGAGGCAAATGATTTGTTCAAATACACATAGAGTCATCTTGACATGAGGACTTGAAATCTGCTTGCAAAAAGTCATAGCCTTGAAAATTCTGTGGCGGGCACTTTTACACTTTTATCATGAGTGGAGCTGAATCAGTAGTAATTAATAACAGCTCTTATACTAGCTGTTAACCAGATAATAGGATGAGTATTCTTTGGAAGAAAATAAAATAATCTCAAACCTAAATTTTCTGCCATACCAATCACACTATGATAATTTTCCATGTGTTTACCCACATTATCATGGGTTATTATTCATTTTGTAGCTCAATCTAAACCAGTACCTGAGGCTGAGGTATGATTTATACTTCACAAATATTTGCTAGAGTGATATGAACTTCAGTTATTGTTTAATATATTGGATTGTTGTTATGACATGGTGAACAACATAGAAACCAGTGATTGAATAGAATTATTGATATAATAATTTATAAAAACCCAACAAATTAAAGGTCATAGTAGTGTGACAAGTTGATTACATACTCGGTTTCAACTTGCTGGTACACAACAATAATGCTGTTGTATTCCAACAAGTTGGAACTGACTCATAACTGACCCTCCAGTGGGTTTTCAGGGACAGTAAATCACATTGGAGAAGACTGCCCACATTTCTACCATGGAGCAACTGGTGGACTTGAACCATGTTTCTTTGGGATTGCAACACAGTTTCTTGCCACTAGGTCACCAGAGCTCCTTGGTTATATCTATTTGAAGAGTAGGAATTTAAAATAAAGTTTCTTTTCCTAAGTAGAGGTGCATTTAGCAATACATACCTAAACATAGTGGTGGTGTAGTCCATACTCCCTCTAAACAGTAGACATTCCTAGATCCTTGTAGGAAATAGTGATCAAAACAGCTGTATGTTATGGAGGAACCATTTTCATAGGTGCCAGACGTTGAACTAATAATGACACCATTTTTAATAAGTGGAGGAGATGTACACATTCCTTTAGATTCTGAAAAATAATTTTTAAAGCACAAAAAAATTATAAAATTGATTTTATAGCTACACTGGAAAAAATTAGATCTTTTAAGGCAGCGCCCAATACTGCTTTTTTCATTATTTCAAGCATCTCTGATATAATTCCATATTATTAAATGCTTTCTTGAAATTACAGTGCCACATTATGCTATTTCAAAATAATTTTGTAAAACCAACAAAGTATTATTAATAATCATGAGTTTTATTGTTCCTTTTCTACCTAGTCCAAAGTTAAAATATATGAGATGCCCCTATAAAGAAAGCTTTCTGGAGCTGTTTCCTTTCCTTTTTAAAAAAAGTCCTTGTCTCAATGTCCAGAGTGAACTAAACTTCTCAGAGAGTAAGGCAGCCCTCTCCACGCCTGCCTTTTCACTTTGATAAGCCTTTTCTGAGACAATGTTTCCTAAGAATGTCTATGGAGGACAATGCTTTTTCACAGCTGTTCTTCAAAGAAGATTTGCTAGATTGACAATACTTCTAAAACCTGTTGATATTCTCCCTCCCTCAAATTGACTTTTTAATTTTAAAAAAATGCATCAGCATAGTCATCTTATACAAGTGCACATACTGATTGAATCAATGCCCCTGTTATAAATTAACATGGTCATGGTCAACGAGTAAAATAGGTATGAGAATCCAAGAGTGGGAGAGGAGGAGAAGAGGGGTGAGGATGGGCAGGGAGGTAATCATTAGGCTGCACAGTTTGATGGGTAGAGCAAAGAGTAAGTAAAGGAAATGGGAAAGATTAGGTGTGAAAAACAATGTGTACGAATGTTGTAAGCAAACCAGTATAAAACAAAAATTTATTTTTAATAAAAAAATGAGGTCATGGTCATTAATTACTTACATATTATCTTATACCTTTGACTAAAGAGATGATCAAGTAATAAGGCATTATTGTTTTGATTATGGAGGTAATGATCAGTGTCAGAGGGCATCATTATTTTACCTCTTTTAATGCATAATGGATATTTCACTTCTCCTCTGTTACACTGTACAGATAGCACAGACAGTGGGGTGGATGGAGAAAAGTCATATCCTTGTTCACACACAAAATCTATTAAATCACCATGCAAGACTTTTCCTTCATATTTCCACTTCATCTCTATGTTATTTCTCCTCATGTAGTTCACATTTACAGTGCACGGCTCTGAAAGAGAAAATGTTCCATTAAATTCTTCCCTTACTTGACAAATAAGCAAAGCCTATGCTTTAAAAAGTAAATGAGCATGTAAATGAAGCAGTATAAAATTTAAAAACACAACAAAGGAATTAAAAAAAACAGTGAAAAGTAATAAAACGAACAAGTTGGAGCAGGACTTAAGTTAGAGAATGAAGGGGAGGGGGTACATCTGCATACATGAATGAATGAAAAAAACAATTTCTTTGTAAATTTCCATTTAAGTCACAATTAATAAAAAAGAGAGATACCGTGAACTCAAAACTCATTCCCATCAAGTCAGAAAAAAACTCAAAGCTGACCGTCCAGAAAATTTTCAGAGGTTATAAACCACAAAAAAGGGGATCACCAATCTTTCTGCAGCAGAGTAGCGAGTGGATCCTAACTGCCTGCCCCTGGGTTGGCAATTCCTTACTGATTAGGCCACCAGAGCCATCCAAAATCACATTCTATAATAGTTGATATTTATCATTTTCAAAGCTCCTCATACTTGCATGTTGTTGATATTATATGCTGTCTAGTCACCAGAAACTCATAGCACCCTATGTACAGTAGCTATGAACCCTGCCTTATGCTGAGCCAATCTTAGGGGGTCATTGTCAGAATCATTGTTTCTGACACACCTACTCCTCCTTCCCCCAGAAACTGAGTCAATCCATTGCATCCAGGTTCTAGGATCTTCTCCTGTGCTGTCTGTCCCATCACCTTTCCAAACTTGATGTCCTTCTCCAAGGACTGGTCGCTCCTGGCAACATGCCCAAAATATGTGAGATGGAGCATATACATAATTCAACATATACATTCTCCATGTCAAATAAAATGACACAATATTTTTTATCTATAAACCAAATCTTTCACAAAGTCAATTCTGAATCTTGATAATCTCAGAGGGTTTTCCTGGCTGTAAATTTTGTTTTCCTGGATCCTAGAACAGTAGGGGTTTTCTGATTAAAGAATTGGTGGAGTAATGGAAAAGGAGACACTTGAAAAAATTGTATAAAGTTCTTTCTGTACTATAAAGTATCACATGAAAAATAACATAAAATAAAAATATACTAGAAATGAAAGGAGGGTATTGTCTATCTTACCTAAGCAAATAGGTGGAGATGTCCATTTTCCTTGTTCACAACGAGAAATCTTTGATCCTCTCAATAAATAATACTCATTGCACCTATATTCCACTGTAGATCCTGTTGTGTAACTTGTCAATAATTCATCAACAACAGCCCCATTGATTAGATCAGGTGGGGCTTTACAGTTCTCATTATTTCCTAAGAAAAGCAATTAGTATTAACTCATATCTACATAAGACAGCATCATACAGTTGTCCCTAGTACAAAACTCAAACCAGCAAAAAACTGTTGTCTTTAATCTGACCTTTGGTTATCTGACTTTCCTTTTAATCTATCTTTGAGTAAGATTAAACCATCAACCATTCTGTTAAGGGTCAAGCGATTAATCATTTGTACCAAAGCTTCTGAACAGTTTTACTCTACCAATTTGGACAATGAACTCTTAAATTCATAAGAAATGTTATTATAACACAAATGTCTTAGAACAAATAGTAAATGTTTAGCCTAAAAACAAGTGTGCAAAGCTTTTCTATTTTCTTTATGCAAGAACCTACAGTATAGATATTCTTGTAACTTATATTCTAAAACTGTCCTGTGGCATGATCCATCTTTGGGTTTTTTCCCTCCTCATTCCTATCCTAAAAGTTTCTACAAATTACTCATGAAAAGAATTTCTAATTTTTCCCCTTTTTTGAGTCTTTATCTTACCCTGGTAATATTATTTCTTTTATCTGTAGTACAATTTGCTTTATGCAATAAGTTTCTAAGGCAAATGTATTTGTGAATATCTTTCTAGGATTTTATCAAGGAAAGAGAAGGATTACTGAAAGGGTAGCAATAGGAAGGTAGTGTGCTGGTCCCTGATATCTTTCAGTGAAATGGAATACCAGGGACATGTCTCAGTAGAACTGAGTATTCTATCCATTGAGTATTCTATCCTGGCTTCATAGGACATTGCCACAGCCATTCACCCAATCCCACATGCTCTTATTTTCAATAGAGATGAAGCACATTTGAACTGTAACTGAAAAGTCTTAAATCGTGGAGTCAAACTGATTACATAGCAGTGCCTACCACTAATAATCATTCAAAAGTGTGTAGTTTTCCATTTCTCTGAAAAATATCCATTTTAGCCTCACTCATTCTAACTCTTGAAGATCCTGTGTCTGCAAGCACAGAGCTGCCTCCCATAGGGTTGTCAGTAGCTGGTTGGGTTTGTTTGGGTTTTGTTTGGTTTTTTTTTTAAATAGATGACCAGGCTCTTTTTCCAAGGTGTCTCTAGGCTGAGTCAAACCTCTAATTTTTGGCTTGGATAAAATTCTACAGATGCCTCCATATACAAAAAAGTAGCAGATGCAGTGTTAATTTATCGTGAACTTTTCTGATCAGCTTCTTCCTGCTATGATTATGTGGGTCAAACAAGCAGAATGGAACTGTTTACATGTGAAGCTTAGTTATTGAGGTGAAATGCAGCATACATACCAACACATTCAGGGGGACGTGTCCATTTCCCATGCTGACAAATGATCTCATTAGGTCCCCGCATGTGGTAACCATTTTCACATCTATAGGTCACCTTCCCCCCATTGTAGTAAATCTCTGCTTGTATGGTTGCTGCCCCATGCTCAATTAGGGGTGGTTCCTCACAAGTGATCTTCTCCTTCACTTCTGAAAAGGCACAATTTAAAGAGCAGAGATCTCTTAGTTGCACGTGCGCATTTTGTTTGGGGAAAACTTTACTCACGGTGTTGCTAACCGATGCATTTTGGAGGTTCTGTCCATTTTCCGTTTTCACAGTGTATATCTTCCGACCCCTGGATCTCAAAATTCAATTCACATTCTACATGAACAGTTTCTCCATGGCGAAATGTTGTCTGAGAGTTTTGAATTTTGGAATTGAGAGGCAAAGGTGGAGGAGGGCATCTATTTCTTCTTCCTTAAAGAAATAAATGAGCATTTTAGTCATGTAACTACCAAAAAACGTATTGGTTATGACTTAACAAGCACTTCCAAGGTGCCAACCACCATGACAATATGCTGGACAGACTTTAGGGAGAACCCCATGACCCCATCTCCCAGTGTTTACTCTCCCTTGAGTGACTTGCTCCAAACTAGTAGAATGGAGCAAGACTGGTGTGATATACAATATAATTTTTCATATATGATTATGTTACATTAATATCCTAGTCCTGGTCTTACTGAGTGAGTCTCTCCCGTGCTGCTTGTGAAGATATCAGTTTCTAAATGGGATGCTGAAGCAGATCTCTGGCTGAACGATAGCCAAAACCTGAGACCCTCAGACTCACAGTCAGCTAAGAACTGAATACCACAAATAATGGCAAAGTGTCCCAAAGAAGGCCTTTAGCCAATCTCAGAGGAGCTGCAACCCCAAATGATGCCAATATAACATCTTTGTTAGAGTCAAAAATGGAGGACCACTAGCTAATTAGTGACCAAACTCTTACCCTACCGGTCCCTAAAATCACTGTGGTCAAGGTGAGTCTGACTACTGACAACCCTCCATTTGGTTTCTCCGGCTGTAATGCTTGATGGAAGGAGCTGATTATCTTTCTCCATCTGAGCTGCTGACAATCCTGAAACCTCAAACTTTGGGATAGCAGCCTGAAACACAACACATTGTGCCACCAGACTCCTTGAGCCAGAGAAACTGTGATATAATAAATGTTGTACCAAGCTCATAAATTTGGGGTAATAAGCAACAATAAAAAAAATCAAAGCGGTAAGCATTTTACATCTTCCACCAGTCCTGATGCCACAATTCTCCTCATAGAGCCCAGCCTCTCGGATAATCTGCTCTGCATACATGTTGAAAAGGTATGGAGACAGGATGCCTCCCTGG
>NW_006399860.1:7099660-7106774 GCF_000299155.1 Elephantulus edwardii | reverse complement strand
TGGATTGACTCGGTGACTGGGGTAATCGGGATGGGTGTGTCAGAGGCAGTGCTGTTGGCGCAGGATAGAGCAGGGTTTAGGGCTGTTGTGCATAGGGTCGCTATGAGTCGCAAACGACTCAACGGCACATAACAACAACAACAAGCATTTTACATTCATTATATGCTCAAGTCTTAAAACGATTTTTTCAAATAAGGATTACTATATGTCCTATATTGTTACAGCTGCTGTATAGTATTGAGTCAGAACCAACCCATAGCTGACCCTCCAGAGAGTTTTAGGAGGCAATAGATAGCACAGTAGGAGATTGCCCATGTTTCTCCTACAGAGCAGCTGGTGGATTCAAACTACATACCTTTGCAATTGACAGCACAATTCCTTACTACAACGCCACCAAATTCCTTTCTCCTATATTATAGATAAATGAACTAAAATGTATGCAATAAGAACTTTATTGTGTAGGGGTAATTTATTCTTGAGCTTGTGTCTGTTTGAATTCAAATATCAACTGCTTAGGTATCTGCTTTGAAATATGTTCTTTGTTAACTACCTTAGCTCTTGTTGTTAGGTACCATTGAGTCAATTATAACACAAACAAATAGACAATAGATCAAAACTTTACACTATCCTGCATCACCCTAACAATCTTTGCCAAGCAAGAACACTATTGCAGTCCCTGTGCCAGTCCATCTCATTTAGAATCTTCCTTTCTTTCACTGGTCATCTACTTTCTCAAGCATGATATCCTTTTCCAAGGACCTGTACCTCAGGATAACATGCCCAAAGTATGTGAGATGACATTTCACCAACTTTACCTGTAAGGAATTCCCTAGTTGCACCTCCTCTCAAGACAGATTTATCTGTGTTTTGCTTACACCATGCAATCTAAAGGCATCGATTCTTCTTCAGTCTTCCTTTTTCATTGTCAAACATTTATGTGTATAAGAGGCAATTTAAAAGGCTTGTTGTTATTGTTATTGTTGTTGTTGCTGTTGTTGATTGCCTTCAAGTCAAGCATGACTCATAGTGATTCTACGTACAAAAGGCTTGAAGCCCCTCTCCAACTATCGCCATTTTTTGAAGTTCATAGGGGTTTCCAGAGGTGTGTTATTTAGGAAGGGGATGCCACTCCAAAAGGCTTCAATTCTTCTTCAGTCTTCCATATTCATTGTCAAACTTTTACATGGGTAAGAAGCAATTTAACATGGTTCTAAGCACCATGATTTGGTGGTTTGAACAACACAGTCTTATTCTATTCTAGTCAGAAAAGAATATTAGGATGGAAGTCAGAAGTCCAAAACCAGCTTCACTGAGCTAAAGTTCATGTGTGTAAGGACGCTTCAAGAGGCTGTTCGTCATACTTAGATTATGGCCTCCTCCTTGTATCACCCAAATTATTGCTTCCGTTGTCACATGCTGTATTCCTTTTCTCCAATTGTGGTGTTAGCCTAAAAGTTAGCTTTTTAAAGTCATTATAGTTAACCTCCTCTAGTCACCAGCTACTTTAACAGCAGACTCATGCTCTTGCAAATCATCAACAGCTGAGGGATAAGGATAAGAGAAAGAGAGTTTCTCATACTAGGCATTAAGACTTGAGGCTATCAAGAGTAACTCAAATGGAGTTATGAGGCTTAAGAGGGAAGGATTAAATAGCCCCTGTTTTTCCTGTAATGTAGGAAAAAGGCATTATTAACAGACAGGACAAAAAGTCAATTGAAACTTAAATGACAAGGTTAAAGATTTGAAATAGATACACCCAGGAATGAAAGAGGAAATGGACCAGAGATAAAGATAGAATTGCTCTTACTTGAAATCCTATAAATGTATTGAACAAAAAGTGTAATAGTTTTATGATTTTTCCATTCTTCCCAATAACCTTATTGCAGTCAAGATGCAGATTGTATGCAGGTTTTCTGTTGCATGCTATTTAAAAATATAAATGGCAGACCTAGTTAAAGGCTACTCACAGCCCACATTACATTGTTGCTAGGTGCCTTTGAGTCAATTGTTTATTCATTTTGATCCATTGTGAGAGAGATGAACTGCCTTACAGGATTTTCTAGGTTGTAATATTTACAGAAGCAAACTGCTAGGTGTTTCTCCCACAGAGCCATGGGGTAGATTTGAACCTCCAAACTGTTGCTTAACGACCAATCTGAACTATTGTGGCATCACTCATAACCCCTCCAAAATAGTTTGTATGCCCATATAATGTGCTATTCTTTTTTGGTAAACAGTACAGGACGATAGGCAATGTGGCAAGATGAATAAAGTCTCCACCCTCCAAGAAAGACGTCTACATCTTAACATCTGAAGCTGGTGAATGTTATCACTATGACAAAGGAAAATTTGCAGGTGTGATTAAATTAAGGACCTTGAGGAGGCAAGGAAATTATCTAGGTAGGCTGTTAATGTGATCCCAGGAGTTCTTTAAGAGGAAAGCAGAAAGAGATTTGACAGCTGCCTAAAGAGATGAAAATGGGACATGGAGGCACAAGGCTATGAGTGTCTTTTTGAAAGGGCCAGAGAGAGTGAGAGTAACAAGGCCAACTCAGAACAGAAAGCAGATAAAGATATTGTAGCCCAGTCTTATGGTACCTGTAGAGGCCCACCAGCAGTAAGAGGTTCATTATTTGTTGTTGACTCACAGACTCACTGTTGTGGTACCGAGAATGAGTTTTAATAGAGAAGTAAGTTGGAGAGTGAGTAAGGAAAAGAATAACACCGAATTCAAGTCCAGGTTTTAGCCCAAGTTAGTCCAGGCTGTGGTTTCAGTTTAGCAGTCAGCTCCAAATCATCCGGCAAAGTTTGCCTCAGAGCAGTTATAAGTTACTTTCTCAGTTCAAACATTATAAGTCACCTTAGTGAACGTTACCCTTTACTAATAAGAATCATGAGCACTTTGTACCTGATTTTATTAAGGTATATGCCACACTGTATCAAGTATGTTTAATATTTGTTTCCTCTGCCAAACCAGGAGATTCAACACATCACATATAAACCTGAGAGTAAATGATATGAGGATTGGTGTTTAAAGATGGTAATTACATCACCTGTCTGAACACATACAGTTATAAAACTTAACATTTTTTAACTGCCCCTTCTAGGAAACCTCTTTTTTCATTTTCACTTCTGAGAAGTAGCCTGCTGCTTTTTTAAGTCTCTAACAAACTGTTTTGAGATTGTATTTTCACATCACGATATAGGTGATCATTTGACAAAATTTTAGGTAGTCATTTGAGAAGTCTCCACCTAAAGTTAGGAGCATTCAACTTGTGGCATCTAAAAACAACAACAAAGTTAGAGAACATTGGACTTAATAGCTTCCAACAAGAAAGCTGTTTATTATTATAATAAAATATTTTAAATTATAGTAAGTTTAACATATCTACCTTGCAAACTAATGCAAGGAAGTATTATCTGCTTTAAAAACTTTAAATATATTAAAAACTGCTAACAAAGTATTGATTTATTAATGATAATAAGTAGTATGCATAACAAGAATTGTGCTGTTGTTAGGTGCCATTGATTCAACTACAACTCGTAGTAACACTAAGAACAATAGATTGGAAGCATGTCTTGTTTTCAGAGCTCATAGAGATTAAAACTGATTAGTTTAATGAATGGGAATTTTTAAAAAAATAATAATTACCTTCACATACAGGAGATTCAGGATACCAACCAAAATTATAGCACTGAATTAAATCAGACCCACTCAAATGGTAATTCTCATGACAAAAAAACTGGACAACATCTCCCTCTTCATAGGTTTTCTTTACAGGATAAAAATAACCATTCTCTATTAATCGTAAAGAAGAGCACTGTAATTCTGAAAATAAAAAATAATAAAAACACATCAATATGTTTTTCTTTTCCCAAATAGAACAAAATTTACTCACTATACAAGTAGTGTCTGAAATAGGAAATAATAGCTTTTTGATAATCTGTTAGATGTAATAGAATAATATTCATTTATTGTATATAGATATAAAAATCAAAGTCTTTCAGTTGTGGTGTTGGAGAAGAGTGCTGAACATTCCATGGACTATCAAAAGAACAAACATATGTCTTAGCTAAAGTAAAACCAGAGTGCTTCTTGAAGGAAAAGATGACAAAATTTTGTCTCACATGTTTCGATCATGTTGCTAGGAGAAGCTGTTCCTTGGAGAGGGACATCATGCTTGGAAAGGTGGAGGGTCAACAAAAGAAAAGAAGATTCTCAACCAGATGGACTGACAGAGTAACTGTAGCAATGGGCTCCCGTGTGTCATAAATGAGGACGGCCTTTGGTAGGACAATAGTTCTGATCCATTGTTTATAAAATTTTACATAAATGGCAGAAAATGGGACATGGGGGTTCAGGGCTGTGAGCATATTTCTGAAAGGGCCAGAAGGAGTGAGAATAGCATGCCCTCTCACTGCTCCAGAGCATAAAACAGCTCCAGAGCCCATAGCCCAGCCCCATGGTGCCTCTAGAACCACACAAACAGCAAGAGGTTCATTTATTTGTTGCTGACTCACAGATTTTACTAACAACTGTGGTAAAGAGAATGGGATATATTAGCGAAATAAGTTGGAGAGTGGGGAAAGCAAAGAAAATCACCAGTGCAAATCCAGGTTTTAGCCCAACAATCCTACAGCTCAATTCTTCCGTTAATCCAGGCCTTGGTTTCAGTTCAGCAGCAAAAATACAAGAAGCCTCTGATTTCTGTAATCACCCAACAAGGTTTGTGTCAGAACAGTTTTAAATTGTTGTTGTTGTTGTTGTTGTTGTTGTTGTTGTTGTTGTTATGTGCCGAGTCGTTTGCGACTCATAGCAACCCTATGTACAAGAGCCCTAAATGTCGTTCTATCCTGTGCCAACCCCGCTGTCTCAAACACATTCATTCCCACCACTCCACTCAGAGTCGATCCATCTCATCGAGGGCTTTCTCTCCTGTGCCAGCTTCTCCTTAATTATCTAGCAAGGACAACAAAATCTTTAACTGGGGCCTTATCTCAGGGCTCCTCTGATTATACCTTGCCATAGTTTGTCCACAGCAATGCCACAGTCTCTCTACCACCTTCACCAGGGTCTCTCTCTCAGCAGGGTCTTGCTCTTCAGTGTGAGAAGCATTCTCTCTTTCCCTCTTACCTTAGTCCTACAGCTGTTGATGATTTGCAAAATCATGTGTCTGAAGTTAAGGTAGCTGGAGACCAGAAGGGGCTAAGGCAATGACTAAAAAACCAACGTTAGGCTAATACTGTAGGTTTCTATGAGTCGTTTTCAACTCAACAGCACTTAACAACAACAACAGTATATCTAGCTATAACTTTATTATTTTAATTGAATTATGCAAACTGAAAGGAATTAGCCTTAAGAACTTCAGGTAATAAAACAATAATTACAAATTAATAATAATTATAACAAGAAATAAAAATATATATGAAAACTGGAGCAAAATCAATATGAAAATAGACACAAATGGGAGAAAGTTTAAAAATAAAAACCTACTGGTACATTTTGGTGAGAGAGACCATCCATGGGTGTGACATTCCACTTCCTCAATCTTCTTTCCTCCAGCTGTGTAGTAGCCAGTTGCACATTCATATTGCACTTTATCATTCACATTGAATGTTTTCTGTGTTGTGGAATAATTTCCATGATTTAATTCAGGGGCCAAACATGTTTCTAAAAGAAAAACACATAAAATAATTTGCCTGACCATCTCTATCATGGAATATTCTATAAAGAGTCACACTAGTAACCCAAAGGCCTCTTGTCTCCAACAATTCTAATCTACTTTCTAAGGGAGAAAGATGGAAAATTTCTTCCCATACTACCTACAGCTATTGAAAACCACTGAATTTCCAAAGGTGTAAATCATATTTAGAGGATATTTTGTTTGCTTTTATAAAAGAGTAAACCTAGATTATTAGTAAGAAATCTCAAAGTACATTTTCATGCAATCTTAACGTTATACAAAAGAATCAACCCTAGATATAATTGCAAATATTGTTTTTCTTTATGTTTTCCCTTTTCCTTCTTCCCTTCCCCCACTTTTTGTTGTGATATGTGGAATCAAGTCCCCTGCAACTCACAGCAACCCTAGGTACACTAGCTATGAACCCTGCCCTATCCTGAGCC
The DNA here is from genome assembly GCF_000299155.1 of Elephantulus edwardii. Lineage (NCBI taxonomy): Eukaryota > Metazoa > Chordata > Mammalia > Macroscelidea > Macroscelididae > Elephantulus > Elephantulus edwardii. The sequence goes on along the minus strand of NW_006399860.1, from coordinate 7,100,647 downwards.
AGTCTCACTGACTCCAACACACCTAAACTCATTGTCCCAGTTACTGTGTCAATCCATCTCATCTGGGGTCTTCCACTTCTGGGCTGGCCCTCCACCCTTCCAAGCATTATGTCCTTCTCCAAAGACTGGTTCTTCTGGCTAGAGCAAACCAAGGTAAACTATTTGGACATTTCTAAATTGTGTTAGCAATCAAGAGTAAGCTGATTAACTGTATCTGATCTCATTTACAATCAGCTTGGGTGGGAAGTCTCTGTGTGGGCAAGCAGGATCTTGTGGACAGGCCTTGGTATTTAAAAATCAGTTGGGCCCAAGGGTGACTTCTACTGACTGTGTTTTAAAAGAACATTGTTCTAAGTGGTGTAGCACTTTTCTGTCAGTTTGCTGCATTGTGAGTACTTGGAGTTGCTGTGACACTGAAATCTTTGCCACTTGTGTGTCAAACTCCAAAAGGATCTCCCATTGTGGGCAGGTTTTGGTGGAGCTCCCTGATTAAGACAAACTAGGAAGCAGGATGGGCCCTCGACTTCCTAAAGAAAAGGCTTTTGAAAACTCTATGAACACTAAACAAAGTGGATATTTATAATAGTGTATTGGTAGAGCCCAGATTGAAAGTTAGTTGAAATGAGAAAAACCAATAACATATCTTTTAATAATTAGAACATGAAATGTTCATAGCTTGACTGTTGGAAAATTGGATATTGTTAAAAATTAACAAGAACACATGAATATTGACATACTACTCATTAGTGAATAATCAATGACTTACTCAATGCAAATATGTTTTTTAAGAGACATAAACGCAGGTTATAGACATGGACTTCACCTGATAGTATACATAGGAATCAGATTGATTACATCTGCGGAAAGAACTGCTGGAGAAGCTCAATATCAGCTGTAAAATCTAGGCCAGGAGCTGATTGTGGAAGAGACCACCAACTACTCATATGCAAGTTCAAGCTGAAGCTGAGGAAAATTAAACCGAATCCA
>NW_006399860.1:7080282-7097879 GCF_000299155.1 Elephantulus edwardii | reverse complement strand
GGCAAGGATTCTGAGGTTCCGTCTAACACACTTTGGACATGTTGTAAGGAGTCCTTGGAGAAGAACATCATGCTTGGTAGGGTGGAGGGACAGTGCAGGAGGAGAATGCCCTCTATGAGGTATACTGATTCAGTGACTGGGGTAATCGGGATGGGAGTGTCAGAGACAGTGCGATTGGCACAGGACAGAGCCGAGTTTAGGGCTGTTGTACACAGGGTCGCTATGAGTCGTAAGTGACTCAGCAGCACATAACAACAACAACAGTCACTAGTGAGTTGTGATGGACCAGCTATGGCCACTTTGAATCAGATAATCATATGATATATTATGCAGGGAATGAAAAACAGAAGAACAGTGTTGCATTTATAGTAAAAAAAGTCCATTTCAAGTTCTATCCTGTAAAGATTACAGCCTCTGAAACCAGATGGTACATTTCTACTCTGTCACATGAGGTCACTCAATTCATTGTCATTGAGTCAGAAATAATTCATAGCTTACCCTCCAGTAGGTTTTCAACAGCATCTATAAATAGCATAAGAGAAGATTGCTCATCTTTCTCTCTCGTAGCCACTGGTGGATTAATAGTGAAGTTCTCTGTTAGGCCAGGAGAGTTCTTTACATAAGACACTATTGTTGAATACCTTCGAGTCGCACACAATTCATAACGACCCTATGAACGAAAGGCCTGAAGACCCTCTTCAACTATCGAAATTTATTAAATTTCATAGAAGTTTCTGGAGGCATGTTATTTAGGAAGTGGACAGCTCCTAGCAACAACAGTAGTATTGGTTTATAGAATAAAACAATGAAGATTAGTGCAAGTAATTTTCCAATAAAGGTAATAGTAATTTTCCTATGTTTCAGGAATCAGATTTTTTTCCTTTTATCTCAGATGGGTAATGTGCCAATGCCATAACAAGGTTTATGGGAGACACGTCACACAAAAGCATGAACACCCAAACATCATACTCACACTCCAGAAGGAATCAGATTCATTAACTTGCTTATTTTATTCCTCTCCAATTCCTTTTGTATATGGTAAAAATTACCAGAATAGGTATGTTCTGGGTGTTGAGAACTACTGTATCAAAAAAAAAGTGAGCATTTGAGAATAACAACACAATACAGCTTGTGCTTTTACAGTCATGTTATAAATTATTTTGAATGCTTATGAAGATAAGAAAGTAGGAACTCCAGAAGCCCTCATCTTCAGTTTTAGGAAATGAGTCTAAAGTGCATACCATGCTCCTTTCTACAGGCCGGCTGAGAAGCCCATCCACTGGAGAGACACTGCACCACCTCTTCATCCTTCCCTCCTGTGGTCTTGTATCCCGAAGCACAGCCATAACGCATGCTTTCGTGAATCCTGTACAATAACTTTGTATCAGAGACATAACCATTCCTCAGGTCCGGCTTAGTGCATTTTTCTAAGGGGAAGAAAATACATGTCTTTGAACTCAAGAATAAATTCATGTTTTCTTTTACTGAGTTATCAGATGAAGAGGAAAATATATCATTACTTCTTGTTAGAATTTAAAAAAGAGAAAAGGAAAAATTTCCACTTCTCAATTTCTTAAATTAATTTTAGAAATAGACAGCATCTGATTTTTGCTTATTTGAGTTTTGAGAAATGATTTTTTATTTATATTGGTTTTCTTTATATTTCCAAGTTTCAGCTCCAATAGTCATTCCTACCATGGGTCCAGAGTTCTTTCTATTGCTCTCGATGTAAACAAAATAATTTCCGCTCAGTTGACTTCCTAATATCAAAACACACAGTGTGGCTGTGTATTAGCATGTACAAAAGCATATGGAGCTTTGGTGGCATAATCTGTTAGTTGCACAGCCAATCCAAAGTTGGGAGATTATAATTAACAGCAGCTATACAGGAGAAAGAGGGGCAATCACTTCCTATGTAATTTACAGCCTCCAAAAACCTGCTGGAGCTCATCTGAGTTGGATCCATCTTGGACTTTTTGTGAGTTTTGACTTTTGACAGTGAGAAAAGCTTGTATCTATTTTAAATACCCTGAAATAATTCTTCAGACATCTTAACATCTTAACTGTATTTAATCATTCACTCATCAAATTTTTGGTGTCACTTATCTTTACAATAAAGAATAAACGCTTCATGTAGACTATGCCTAAATTACAGACACTTAAAATGTGTAAATTTGTAGAGTTGGGGGGTGTGTTTTGTAAGTATATATGACAAAGGTGTATTAAACAAGGAACACTTTAACAGTGTTTGAAGCACTACCATTTCATTGTTGTTATTGTATCAAGTTGGAGCCAACTCATAGCTGACCCTCACATAGATGTCCCTTTTTCTCCTAGAGAGGAGCTGATGGGTTCAAGTCTCCTGCCTTTCAGTTGGCAGTGCAACTTCTTACCCTCTAGGGCCACCAGAGTCTTATTATAAAGTTTCATAAACCTCTAGGGAGCTGTGCCGCTAACTCAAAGGCTGAATCTTAAGCAAAGGCCATGATTCTCCATGGTTTGGATCCACCAGTGTCTCCAAGGGAGGAAGATGGACAATCTCTTCCCATGTGATTTACTGCCTCTGAAAACCTGCTGGAGGGTCCAACTTCACTACAGTGGCCTTCAGTTTAGCATGACTAATCAGTTAGGAAAAGATTAAAACACTTTTCTAAAGCTATTATTAAATTAACGCTATGTCCTGTGTTATATGCACACTATGAGAATGATCTTATTGAAACAGAGGTATTAGTTTCACTTTGTAGACCAGAAATAAAGTTCAAAAACTTTAAGTCACAGTCCAGTGGGCAAGTTGGATCTGCATACAGACAGTTTGACAGCAGAGGCCATCTATTAACCACCACATGCCATGGCTAAACTTGAATTCTTTCCTAGTTCCATAGAAATTTGTGCTGGTAATCTAAAAGCAGCAAATTCAAATCTACTGGCAGCTTCACAGGAGACAGATGGCAATCTCCCGTGTGGCTTTCAGCTTCTAAAAATCTGGTGGAGAGTCAGCTATGACTCAATCATAACTCAACTAATACGAGTGAAAGTAGCTAATAAATCTAAATTGTTTAATCTATTTTTTCTTAGTTGGGGATGAATGAGATCTATTTATTAGGGTGAGTACATAGTTTATGCTAATGTATAATGTTCTTTGTTTGTCCTCATGTCATAGGATGGGCATTTTTTTTTAAAGAATATGTTTCCGAAGGACAATTGTTGTTGATTGCCTTCTAGTCAAGCACGACTCATAGAGACTCTATGAACAAAAGGCCTGAAACCCCTCTACAGCTATCGACATTTATCAAAGTTCATAGAGATTTTCCAGAGGTATGTTATTTAGGAAATGGATGCCAATAGTGACAGTAATCTCTTCTTGAGTAAATAGATTTATTCAAAGCTCTATCCTCTGAAAGAGAGAGCTTAGTGAAGAAGCCAACTGACAGACCTATAGCAAAATCAGCTCTAAAAGGGTAAGATCAATCAATAGTTGTTCTTCTCACAAATTAAAACGCAAATTCAAGGAAAAATATTTTATGGATTTTATCTGATATGAAGCCTTCACAAAAAAGAATGGATTTGGTTTTGAAACCAGAAAACAATAGAGATGTTCACTATTAGGTTGGTTTTTTCTGATGCTGGTGTCTGAAAAATTTTTCTCACTTTTAATGAACACTTTTTCATATAAGCTTCTTATTACTTAAAGTAACTCAGTTGAGTTTCTGTTTTAAAAAATGATGATATGTAGCAATCTCAGAAATTAACTTTCTTCTCTTCACAGGTTATTAGGAGAAATAAGCAAAAATATAATAGTTAAAATGAAACAGTTGGTTGGCAGACTTGTAGAATGTACTCTGTAAGAAAAGAGGGTAACAAAAATTTTGCTCTTCTCTATGCAAAAGATTTATTCACTTCCATGTTTTTTTGTTGTTGTGTACTGCTGAGACTGAGCTGACTCATAACTCATCCCCTAGGTGGTTTTTAGAGATTGTACATTGCAAGAGAAGAGATTGTGTATCGGTCTTTTAAGGAGCAGCTAGTGGATTTGAACTGCTACCTTAATGTTAACAGTGTGACTCCTCATGACTAGGCCACCAGCTCTCCGTATGTTTTAATGTAGTTGTTATATGCTGTGTAGTTGGACCTGACTCATAGCTGATCTTCCAATGGGTTTTCAGAGGTAGTAACTTACACAGGAGGAGACTGACCATCTTTCTCCCCCTGCGCAGCTAGCAGATTCAAATTGTGCGGCTTTGGCTTGGCAGCACAACTTCTTACCACTAGGCCACCAGGGCTTCCCTTATGTTTTCTTGTTCTTGTTTTTGTTAAGTGCCATCGAGTCATAGGAAATTATGCCCCTATTTATGGGTATTAAGTTATCTGACTACTGAAAATATTACATGTAAACACTCAGATGACTTACTGAAGCACCTCGGTTCTGGAGACCAGCCTTCTTTTGTACATGTAGTTTTCTCTTCCTGTTTTCCAGTTTCTGTGGTATAACCAGCCAAGCAGGAAAATGGCAATTTTTTATCTATGCCCATTGGAAAGTAATAGCTTTTAAATGTATAGTAATACTGGGCAATTCTTCCATTTTCTATAGGAGGAATATCACAGGGTTTTTCTGAAATAAATAAACACAAAGCTGAGAATACAAAATATTCACTAAAACCACAATATTTCTAGCCAAATATCAATAACTTTAAATGTGTCTAGAGCACTTTAACTGGGACTTATTTTTATTAACTCTCTTTTCTTAAAGATTTTTTTGGTTGACAAGTTTAGCATTGTTTTCCTTTTACAATCAATCTTTCAGCAGCTCCAGCCTTTAATAGTCAGCAATAACTAAACAAACTCCTTTTCCAGAGAAACTTTTTCTCCGAATTTGTTAAACAATGCTGTCCAACAGGAACATAATGTGAGTCATTTGTGTAATGTTAGCATTACAATTTTAAGAGGAAAAAGAAACAGGTCATGTTAATTATAAGACTCATCAGCAGTCTGTTTTACGCAGATGACACAACCCTGCTTGCTGAAACTGAGAAGGGCCTGTAGCACTTGCAGCAACGGGTCAAAGACTGCAGCCTTCAATATAGATTGAGGCTCGGTATCAAGAAGATAAAGATTCTCATCACTGGACCAATTGCAGCAACACAATAGATGATGGATTGGTAAAGATTGTTAACCTAACATACTAAAATATTTTCTTAAACTGTCTTTGAAATTAATCACGTGTTCATATTTACAACTTGTCTCAGTCTGTATGAGTTACATGTCAAATGATCAATTTGCATGATGGTATATGGCCAAAAAATGGAACTGAAAAGTCCTAGATAGTATAGATAAAATTCTCTGTAAGTTGTCCAAACCTTCAGAATTTTTCAGAAAATGGCTTTTAAAAATATAGTTAACCTTTTCCACCAGATGAGAATAAAAGAGCTAAGAATCAAACCCCTATGCACATCAAAAAACTTCTCCAACAGGGTAAAAAGGAAAGCCACAGACTGGGATATGAATGGATAGAGAAGCTGTGGTATATTCACACAATGGAATACTATGCAGCACAGAAAAATAAGGAACATATATTATACAAAATGAGTGACCCTGGAGGACATTGTGCTGAGTAAAAAATCTCAGTCACAAAAGCAAAAGCAATGTCTAATGCCACTGTTCTAAAACAGGACTGAAATGAGGGTTGGGAGGAAAATAAGAGGGGATAAATAATGTACATTGCATTGAAACAGAAAGGGAAAGAATTGTTTAAAAGGAATATATGATTAGGTATTATTTGCATGACAACAGTCCAGAATAAGAGCTGCATAGCAAAGTGGATTGGGAGAGGGAAAATTGTGCAACAATGAAATGATTTTTTTTTTTCAAAGAGAAAGGTGAACTGAGGGAGGCAAATTTGTAAAAATGAATGGATGGAAATCCAAATTCTATATAAACTTTCATTCAAATAAAATTTTTTAAAAATTGAAAATATTGGGAAAATATAGTTAAAAATCAAAACAAAACTCTGTAAAAGGAGCAAAGGCAACATAAGGACAGCATTATCTGACCTCTTAATTCCACCACGAATTTGTATTCAACTAATAGAAAACCAGTTCCCATGAGGTCAGAAATATCCCTCATGTCCTTGTACCTCTTTTTACTAATTCAAACACAAATCTTATCCTTTAATGGGCCAAAAAAGATATTTCTATTAGAGATGTCTTAACAGCAATGGCTTCTCAGTCTGTACATTTATTCTTGCTTAGGACTGATGACCTACCTGGCTTCTCAATCCTACAGACTAATAACACTGACAACTGTTCCTAAGTCTCTCACACTTGTAAACTGCCTGCACTTCACTTTCACATTGATCTAACATATTAGACAGTCTGTCTATAAAGACGTCCTGCCCACCAGTTTTTCTGCAAAAGAAAGATGAGCAATCTCCTTCTATACAATTTACTGATTCTAAAACCCGCTAGAGGAACAACTATGAGTTGATGATGGCTTGATGGTACATAACAACAAGAAATGCCCACAGGTCTTGGCCTGTTTTATATTTGTTATCCTAAGTATTAATGGAATCTCCTTTCACTATTACTTTTTTTTTTTTAGATTTTTTTTGGTTTAACTTAACCAAACTTAACAAGGTTTTTAAAAGAAAAATCTGCAACAAAGAAATAGAATACTCATCTAGTAATCAAAGTTGTTTTGTATTGTTAATTGCCCCTTTAGGACTCCAGCCAAGGATTAAGCAAATGAGACAAATGAAGAGTAAAAGTCTTTCTGATTTCTTTGGTTTTGCAAGTTTTCTACATCAAATTTATTTTATCAGCAGACGACTAAACTTAATCCAGTTCTGTTGATGTTAAAAGGAATTTGAGAATGAATTCAGGTTACAATCATATTTCTAAATAGTGGTACTGCTAACTTGAAAACTCTTTAAAAGTATCTAGGTCCTGTCGGCTAGTCTCCAAGTACAAAGTGGGTTTTTGAGTAATTTTTCCTCCAAAGTTATACTATTTATTTAAATATGATAATAAATTATTTTAAACTAATTTGCTTTTATAAAATTGACACAAATTTTAAAAGCCCTCCATCTTATGAACATTATTCATTGTTTGATAATAAAGAGTTTTAAGGATTATTTTTACCTTCTGCAGAGAGTTCTCCAAAGAATATTAAGATGATGGTGAAAGCCAAGTCTCTGAACCTCATCTTCAATGGTGTGCTTAACAAAGATTTTAACAACTCGAAAGCACTATGAACTCCTCAGTAAGTACACAATTCTTCTTTTGAGAAGTTAATTATTTACAACATCTGCTTAAGTCCCTTTGTAATGATTTGTCAGTCATTTTTAAGTTACTTTTAAAAAATGCTAAAGTAACACAGATGTACTGATTGCTGCTACTTCTCATGCCAGAGTGCAATAAGAATATGATAGCCAATAAGGATAACCACAGAGGCAGTATAACTTATTAATTCAGACTACATCAAAACAAGGTAAGTTCTCAACTTTCATTCCCAACTGAAAGCCCATGGTGTAAAGTTCATCTGTGGTCATTGATTTCCTATTGCCAATGACCAAGGGAGGAGGTGAACTTAGGAACATGAGCTAACAAATACCAGATGCTAAAATATGGTGTGGTCTAGGTTGTACTGCTTCCAGAGAAAAATTCTTCTATCATGTTGTTGTTGTTTTTATGTACTGTCGAGTGGTCTGCAACTCATAAGGACCCTATGTACAACAGCCCTAAACCCTGCTCTATCCTGTGCCAATCTTACTGTGTCTGACACACCTATCCACATTATCAGAGTCATTGAATAAATCTGTCTCTTTGAGTGTCTTCTTCTCCTGTGCTCTAACTCAGCCTTACCAAGAGTGACGTCCCTCTTGGACTGATCCCACCTTGCAACATGTTCATAATATGTCAGACAAAGCTTTAGAGTACTACTTGCCTCCAGGAGCAGGCTGGTTTCACCCTCTCTAGGAAGAACCTGTTCATTCTTTTAACAGTCCATGGTATATATTCAATACTCTTTTCCAACACCACATGTCAAAAGGACCAATTCTCCATCTGTCATCCTTAGTCCAACTCTCTGATGCATAGCAAGTGATTACAAAGACCATGGCCTGTATCAGGTGCACTTTAGTCTCCAGACTGTCACCGTTGCTCTTCAGTACTCTGGACAGGTCTCTGACAATGGACTTTCCTGATGCAATATATCTTTTAATTTCCTGGCTGCTGGTGCCAAGAAGGTTGATTGTGGAGCCAAGCAAGCTAAAGCTGTTTACAATCTCAATCTCTTCACCATCCACCATGATGCAGCCAATTGGCCCAGTGGTGAGAATTTTTGTTTTCTTGATATTGAACTTCAATCCATATTGAAGGTTGCAGTCCTTGACTTTCTGCAGAAAGTGCTTCAGGTTCTCCTCAATTTCTCTTATCAAATCAATATTAATAATAGTGTTATTAAACAATAATATCTAACATTTAGAATCCATATTCTATTGGGCAACATGCTATATTATCATTCATTTGTAAAGAGAGTTGTTTCCACTGTGTATGACTCCAGGTTCTAGTATTGCAATGAAGTAATATATCTTAATTTTTCCCTTTCTGGCATTTAAAATGTTAACACATTTTTCATTTAAATTACAAAATGATACCATGAAATAGGAGTAATCTTTCATCTCAATTTTGGAACTTTTTTAGATTGAAATTTTAATAAAAGTTTATAGAGACTTTGGATTTCCATTCATTCATTATTGCACATTTCCCTACCTGCCCACCCCTCCCCCCAGTTGGTTTTTCTTTGAAAAGTTAAAAAAACCCAACTTTCATTATTATGCAATCCCTTCCCCCCATCCACTCCTCCATGAAGCTCTCATTCTGGACTCTTGTCATGAAAATAACAATCATATATTCCTTTCAAACAGTTATCTCCCTCATCTGTTTCAATACAATATACATTATTTATTCCTTCTTTTCTTAGATTCCCCCCAATGTCAGTCCTGTTTTATAACAGTGGCATTATGCAGTATTTGTACCTTTGTGACTGAGATATTTCACTCAGCATAATGTCCATAATGGTATTCCTATTTCCAACTTTTTCAGAAAGCACCACACTGCCTTCCATAGTAGTTGCACCAGTTCACACTCCCATCAACAGTGAATAAGGGTTCAAAATTCTCCACAGTCTCGCCAACATTTGTTGTTTGCTGTTCTGTCAAATTTTGCTAATCTTATTGGGATGAGATTATATCTCATAGTTGTTTTGATTTGTATCTCTTTCAGAGCTAGGGATTTTGAACATTTCTTCATGTGTTTGTTTGCCATCTGAATATATTCTTTGGTGAAGTGTCTGTTCATATCCTGTGCCCATTTGTCAATTGGATTGTTTACCTTTATCTTGTTGTGGTGCAATTTTGGAACTTTAAAAGATAATATAATGTGTTATCAGAAATGTAAAAACACAGAGCAATGGATTCTTACAAATTGGACATTTTTGGAAAATCAGCAATCAAACACGAATAAATAAAATAGACTAGCATCCCAGGAATTTCCTTCCAGTCACTACCTACCCTCACTCCACTACCTCGGCTGCTAAGATAATGGGGTTTGTTTGGTTTGTTGGTTTTTTTCCTTGTTTCATTCACATCACATAAATGAAACCATACAGTATACATCCAACTTCTAACATTCACGTGTGTGTGTGTGTGAGAGAGAGAGAGAGATTTGTCCCTATTTTGAAGTGCCACAGATAATATCTTCTCTGTATAGTAATACATGGTGTGGCTATGCCATACAGGATCTAACTACTCACATCACAGTTCATGGACAGTTATGTGACTTCTAAAGTCATGTTATGACCACTACGGTAGTTCTGGTGGCTTAATGGTAAGGAGTTACTCTGCCAACCCAAAGGAATGTGGTTTGAATCCTCCAGATTCTGTAAGGAAGAAAGATTCAGTCTCTTCCTATAATATGTATAACATCTGAAAATCCACTAGAGGTCAGGTGTGAGTCTGTTCTGAATCAACAGCATATAACAATATGATCTCTGCCTTTCCCACTCCTCCCCCAACATTTTTTTCTAAGAGGAAAGATTTAAAACATAACCTCCACTTAAAATGAAAATATTATTGTACTTTTAAAATCACATCTGGACACCCACCTTTTATTTTTCCTTTTACATATTTCAAGGTAACTATTAACTATCTATAGGAGTTCTGGTGCCCTAGTTGCAAGAATCTGCACTATAATCCTGAGGACACACAGTTCAAATCCACCATCTTCTCAACAGGAGAAGGATGGACAATCTCCTCCCATGCAATTATTGCCATGTGCCATCGAGTCACCTGCAACTCACAGCAACCCTATGAACAGCTCAGAATCCTGCCCTATCCTGAGCCAACTTCATTGTCTGTGACACACTTAGCACCATTATTGCAGTCACTGAATCTCATGCAGGATCTTCCTCTCTTGTGCTGTCCCCCACCCTTCCAAGCATGATGTCCCTCTCCATAAACTAATCTCTCCTTGCAACAAGCCAAAAGTATGTCAGACAGAGCTTCAAATTGCTTGCCTCTGAGGAGCAGCTTGATTTCACACTCTTAGCAGCTCATGGTATATTTAATACTCTTCTCCAGCACCACAAATCAAGGCATCGATTCTTTTATCATCCTAAATCATTGTCTAGCTCTCTGGTAATTGCAAAGATCATGGTCTGGATCAGGCACAACTTACTCTAGAAGGACTTTGTTGCTCTTCTGTGCGCTGGAGTGGTCCCTGACAGCAGATACCCCTAATGCCATGGCCTCTTCTAAATCCAACCTGCACGTCTGGCAGTTTTCTGTTGACACACTGTCCCAATAATTTTTTAGTAATTTTCAGGAGATCTGGCTTTCATGTGATATTAATGATATTGTTTGATAATTTTCACACTCTGTTGAGTCCCTGGTTTTTTGTTTTGTTTTGTTTTGTTTTTTAGAATGGGAATAAAGATACATCTCTTCCAGCCAGGAGTTGAGGTAAACTCATCAACAATCTGAATTATGCAGATGACACAACCTTGCTTGCTGAAACTGAGGTAGACCTAAGGCATTTACTGCAGAAGGGCAAGGAATGCAGCCTTTAAGCTCAACATCAAGAAAACAAAGATTCTCACCAGTGGGCCAATTGGCAGCATCATGATAGATAGAGAAGAGATTGAGATTGTTATCAGCTAAAGCTTGCTTGGTTCCACAATCAACAAACACTCTTGGTACCACTAGTGAGGAAATAAAAAAATGAATGCATTGGGAAAATCTGCTGTCAGGGATTCTGCTTTCAGAATAGATACCTCTGACTTGTGGTCCTGGAGAAGAATATTGAATATACCATGGACTGCTAAGAGAACAAACAGGTCCATCCTGGAGAGGATGAAACCAGCTTGCTCCTTGGAGGTAAGGATTTTAAACTCTGTCTGACATAGTTTGAGCATGTTGTAAGGTAGGACCAATCCTAAGAGAAGGGCATCATACTTGGAAAGATTGAGAGACAGTGCAAGAGAAGAAGAACCTGGATGAGCTGCATTGACTCAGCTGTGCTAATAGGGGTAGGTGTATCAGACAGTGAAACTGGCTCAAGATAGAGCTGTTGTGTGTGTAAGGTCAGAGTAAACTCAATGGCAAATGAGGGCCTCCACAAGAAAAAAGAAAAATGAAGACATTCAAATAGCCAGCACACTTGAAGAAATGGTCAAAACCACTGGCAATTAGAGAAATGCAAATCAAAACCACAATAAGATACCATTCTACCTCTGTAGCAATAGCAAAGTTTAACAGCATGGCAAGAAATAAATGGGGAGGATGTGGAGAGATTGGAACTCTATTGTTGGTGAGTTAGTAAAGTGGTACAATCATTCTGGAAGACAATTTTGCATTTCCTTAAAAAGCTTAACATTGAAATTCTGTATGACCCAGCTTTTACACTGCTAGAAATATTCCATGAGGAAACCAGAACTGAGATAAATGGAGATTTGTATCCCTATGTTCATAGCAGCATTACTCACAATAGCAAGAAAATGGACATACCCCTCCAATAAACTAATGGATTAGAAATTATAGTACATTCACACAACAGAATACTATGCAGCACTAGCAGAAAACATTTAACAAAATACTGGATCACATCAGAGAGTCTAGAGAGCGTCATGCTGAGTGAACTAACTTCTTAAGTTTGGAATTTTCACACATACACATCTTTCTTCAAATATAAATGATAAATAAATGTCCTCTATTTCTACCTCTTAAAACAAAGTTATGAAATAAGTGTTTTTACTGGAATATTTCCTCTTTGTCAAAAGAATAACTACATTGTTGTTGTTGATTGCTGTAGAGTCAAGTGTTGCTCATTGCCATCAAGTCAAGCAGGACTCATAGCGACCCTGTGAACAAAAGGCCTGAAAGCCTTTCTGTAACTATCGACATTTATCAAAGCTCATAGAGTTTCCAGAGGCATGTTGTTTAGGAAGTGGATACCACTCCTACTGCCAAACAACTACACTAGATTATCATTATTTTAGTTTATCAAATATTACCAATTAAATAATATAAAAAATAAAACCAAGGTGTTAGTAAGCTTAGCTAGCAGCAATAATGATCCAAAAGGGAGCCTTTTTATAACCAGTAGAGATTTTTAAATAGAATAGGCTTTTTTTTTTTTATCCTGGAATCAAAAATTTAAAAATAATGGATTGGAGTAATGTTTATAAACACATAGGGGCATTTCCCCCCCCAATTTCTATGGTGGTTGTTGTGTACCAGAGTCAGAACGGACCATAACTGACCCTCCCGTAGGTGTTCAAAGGCACTTAATTGCACAGAAGGAAGTTGCTCATCCTTCTCTCACAACAAACAAACCAATTTCTATTAAGGACATAGAAATGCAATTTCTAAGATTTTAAATGTACGGATTTCATTTGCAAAATATAGGCCTAACTAATCTTGTATATTCACATACTTAAAACTAGATTAAAATAGTATTGTATGCTTGTAATGACATCTACTGGAAATTTGGGTTAATTACAATTAACCACTGTCCCAATGTTGTGTATCTCCTGATCTCTAGACTGTTGGTACCAAGGATGTTCACTGCAAATCCAAGTAAGGTTAAATTGTTGACAAGCTTAATCTTGCCCGATTGAACCAGTGGTGTTTGTGTTTTCTTGATGTTGAGATATAATCCATATGGAAGTCTACAGTTCTGCAGCAAGAGCTCCAGGTCCTCACTTTCAGCAAGCAAGAATGCTCACCTTCATAATGCCGGTTGTTGATGAGCCTTCCTCCAATCCTGATGTCACTCTCATCTTCACAAAGTCCAGATTCTCAAATCATTTCATTAGCATACAGACTGAAGAGGTATGGCACGAAGATACAACCCTAATGCACATCTTTTCCTGATTTTAAGCCATGCAGTGTTAACTTGCTTTGTTTAGAAAAAAGCTTCTTGATTTAGGTATAGACTTCACATGAGAATAATTAAGTGTTCTGAAATTCCTATTCTTCTTAAAGTTAGCCATAGTTAACCACAATTTGCAATTCTACAAAGTCCTGAAGAGCAATGATGTCACTAAGGTACATCCAAGTTAAGCCACAGTCTTTCCAATCACCTGCTATGCATCTGAGAGCTGGACAATGAATGAATAAGGATGACAGAAAAAGAATAGATGCATTTGAGTTGTGGTGTTGGAGAAGACTACTAAATAGCCAAAAGAACAAATAGATGAGACTTGGAGAAAGTACAACCAGAGTTCCTTGGAAGCAAAGATAACGAAGCTTTGTCTCATGTATGTTGGACATGTTTTTAGAAGAGGCTAGTGACTGTTGCAATGGGCTTTTGGGTCTAAGAAAGTGTGAGGATGGCTGGCACAGGATAGAACAGGGTTCAGATCTTTTGTTCATATGGTCACTATAAGTCATTCTCAACAACACCTAACAACAACGATTCCTTGGAAATGGAAATCATACTTAGAAATGTGAAGGGTCAGTGAAGAAGGAAGTAAGAAAGACCCTTAACAAGATGGACTGAAGTCATATCTATGGCAATTGAATCAAATGTGCCAAGGATGATAAGAAGGGTACAGGAGAGGACTGAGTTCAGATCTGTTCTTTATAGGGTCTCTAAAAGTTGTACTCAAGTCAATAGCACTTGACCATAACAGGTTAAAAAAACTCACATAACTTTAAAATATATTTTCATCTCTAACTCACTTAAAAGTAAATAAGACTAAACAGTTATAATCATTCTTCAAAATGTGCAACTTAATTGTGGAAAGTATTTGCCATAGTAAAAGTTTTAATCTATACTCCAATCTCCATTTCAGACATACAAACAAACCTTTCAATTTTTAAGAAAGCTTAGATTCTTTGTATGAATTTCTCTAATAAATTTAAGAATTTTCTTTATATTAAAAAATTAGATATTACACAGAGCTTTAAAACCACAAGACTTGTTAATACAGCTATTATACAGGTATGCTTATCAGTCATAAAGCCAAAGATGAAGAAATTAAAGATTTCTACTGACTTCTGTGATTGAAACGGATCAAACAAAATCAAGATGCATTAATAATCTGTGACTTAAAGGACTTGAGGCTAGTGTTCTTATGTCTATTTCCGTTTTGGGATGAGCAGGTAGGAAAATTGGCTCTGCAATCTGTGAATCAGTTATAAGATCAGTTGGGGAAGATGGTAGTGGTCCTTTATCCTTACTAGCAGCATCCAGGAAGTTTTCCAACTTGTCTCAACAACTCATGATGGAATTTTGATTGTTATATATTATCTATTTTCTTTATGTAAATAAAATGTATTTAATTATTATACATGCACAAAATATGAGGTCAGAGATCACATGACAGAATTTTCTACAAATACTCATTGTAAAAAAAAATATATACATATATAAAATCACTCTTGGTACTAGCAGCCAAAAAATCAAAAGATGAATTGCATTGGGAAAGTCAGCTGTCAGGGACCTCTCAGGATCCTAAAGCGCAACAATGTCTGTCTGGAGACTAATGTGTGCTTGAGAAAATTGTGGAAGAGGTACTAGAAAGCTTTCCAGATATCATATAAAATGAGCAAATCCATATTAAAAGACCTCTGCAACTCCAAACAGACTAGACCCCAAAACAAAAACATCAAGACAAATCCTCCAAAATAAAAGACCAGGATAAAATACTAAAAGTAGCATGAGAAAAATAACCACCTACAAAGGAGACTAATTAGATCAAGCTCTGACTTTTCAGCAGAAACCATGTAAGAAACTCAATGAAATGGCATATACAAAAGGCTGAAAGAAAACAATTGGCAGCCCAAGATCCTATAATGGGTAAAACTGTCCAACAAATATAAACAAGAAGCTAGGTTATTTCGCGGGGGGACAAAAAAAAAAAAAACCCAAACAAAACCCCCACAGCACAAAAAAACAAAACAAAACACCAAACAAAAACTCAGAACTTAAGAAATCTGTGAAAACAGACCAACTCTAAAAAATATGTTAGTGAAGTCCTTCAACCAGAGACAACAGGGGAAAGCAGACAGAACAAAATAACTAGCAACAACAGAAAAAAAAAAAAAGCTCATACAAAATGACAACTATAATCACTCTTAACAGGAATGGCTTATAACCACCAATTAAGAGAGAAAGAGTAACAGAGCAAATAATAATTTTCTTTAAAAGCCCATTAATCTACAAAAGCTACATTTAAGAAATGAGAGACGGATTAAAAATCAAAGGGTGAGGGAAAAGAACATACCAAGCATAAGAAATCATAAGAAAGCTGGAAGGCTAATACTAGTCTCTGATAAAAGAGATTTCGGAATAAAAATCACATATAAGATAAGGAAGAACATTATATAATGACAAAAAAACACAATAGATCTAACTAGACAAAAAACTGTTATGGTAGACCAAGCAGACCAATTTAATAGGCAGGATAGTTCAACACAACCCCAATATAACAAATTCATTCTTTAAGGAAAGAAAGGCAGAAAAAAAAAAGCGATTTCCAGTTTTATTTGAGATGGAATGAAATTCAGATTAAGCAAAGCTCTTCTGAAAAACAAAAATAAAGTAGGAGGTATCTTTCTCCTTGCTCTCAACACACACACACACACACACACACACACACACACACACACACATCACTGAAATAGAATTAAGAACCCAGAAATCATTCCATCTACGTATCTGACAAGAAAAGAAAACTCATTAAATGAATAAAGGACCATTTAACAAATGATGCTGGAAAAACTAGTGTTCTACCTACAGAAAACTGTAACACGATCTACATCTCACTCTATACACAAAAAGCAACTCAAAGAGGATCAAGGACAAAGGGGTAAAAGCCAAAACCACAGAGACCATAAAAGACAAAATGGGGGAAAATTTGAAGCCCTAGTTTATGGCATAGTTTGCAAACAGAGCTTAAAATGAGTAACTTGTTGTTATTATTATGTACTGTAGAGTTAGAAGTGACCCATAGCCAACCCTCAGGAGGGTTTTCAGAGGTAGTCAATCACATGGGAAATTGCGCATCCTTCTACCGTGGAGCAATTGGTGGCCTCCAACTGCGTGCCTTTGAATTGCAGCACAATTTCTTGACACTAGGACACCAGAGCTCCCTCAAATGAGTAACTTGGGGAGGTTAAAAATCAGTTAATATAATTAATTAGTAAGTGAATCCTGCAGTTGACGGCATACCAATTGACATATTTCAACAAACAGGCACTGGCCTGGATGTGCTCACAAAGCTGTGCCAAGAAATCTGGAGAACAGCCAGCTGGCCCACTGACTGGAAAAGATTGATATTTGTTCCCATCCCAAAAAAAGGTGACCCAATAGTGTGGAATTTATCGAACAATATCATTGATATCACATACAAGTAAGATTCTGCTGAAAATTATCCAAAAATATTTGGAACAATATGTCAACAGAGAACTGCCAGATGTGCAGGCTGGATTTTAGAAGAGGTCGTGGTACTAGGGATATTATAGCTAATGTTAGATGGATCTTAGCAGAAAGCAAAGGATACCAGAAGAATGTCTATCTGTGCTTCATTGACTATGCAAAGGCTTTTGACTGTGTGGATCATAATAAGCTGTGGCTGACTCTGAGAAGAATGGGAATCCCAGAACACTTGATTGTGCTAATGCAAAAATTATACTCGGACCAAGAGGCAGTTGTCAGAACAGAGCAAGGAGACACTACATGGTTCCAAATCAAGAAGGCGGTTCGTAAGGGATGTATTCTGTCTCCATACCTTATCAATCTGTATGCAGAACAGATCATCACGGACGCTGGGCTACAGAAGAGGAATGTGGCATCAGGATTGGTGGAAGAATCCTCAACAACCTGCGTTATGCAGATGACACAACTCTGCTTGCTGAAACTGAGGAGGACCTGAGGCGCTTGCTGCAGAAGATCAAGGACTATAGCCTCCTATATGGACTAAAGCTCAACATCAAGAAAACAAAGATCTCCTTGTCAAAAATCAGTTGACCATAGATAGATGGGTTGATCTCTGGATTCTCAATTCTATTCCATTGATCTATGTGTCTGTCATTGTAC
>NW_006399860.1:7055432-7075964 GCF_000299155.1 Elephantulus edwardii | reverse complement strand
AGTGGTACATAGAGACATAATAGAATACTATGCAGCAGTAAAGAATGATCTTGTAAAATACTATATAACTTGGGAAAGTCTAGAGAGCATTATGCTGAATGAAATAACTTAGTTACATAAGAATAAATACTCCATAGAACTATTGTGAAAATGGGAGGATAAATGACCAAGACAGGTAAATATGTTCAAAAGGGAAAGGGAGAAGGGAATAAGGGGAAGCAAAACAAGGAGAAAAGGGGGAAATCACTAGGCTAGCAAAGGTTACTGGACAGAGCTGGGTCTGAAGGAATAGGAAAGATTCAATGGGGATGAAAAGGCCTGGTATAATAGGGATAGATCAATAGTAATTAATTATTAAATATATTTTCATACAAATGAATGTATAAATCACAGTATCTATGACAAAACATAACATATAAGAATGGCTGCATGCAAAGTAATAACTTTAAAAAATAAATAAGTAATGGATATCACAGAAAAGTTTAAAACTAGCACCTATAAACCTGAATAAAAATTTGAAGCAGAAAACAAAACAAAAACCCCAAACAATAATCCTCATAACTGGACCAGTAGGCAACATCATAACTGACAAAGAAAAGAATTGGAAATCTTAACAATTTCACTTTACTTGGATCCACAATATGTTCATTTAAGCAGCAATCAAGATATCAAAGGATATATTCTTTATGGAAAATGTTCTGTCAAGGGTCTTTTTAAAGTGTTGCAGAATGAGGATATAACTTTAATGACTAAGATGTGCATGATCCAAGACATGGTATTTTTAATTGTTTTTTTATGGACTGACAGTTGGACATTTAATAAAGAATATTGAAGGATGATAAATTCCTTGCAATTGTGGCATTGTCTAAGACCACTGTGTATACTATGGACTGCCAAAAGAACAAATCTGTTTTAGAAGATGTAGAACCATGCTTGAAAATTGAAAGCACAGGAGTCCAAGATGATACCTGAAGATCAGGGAAGGTTTAGATCTATTGGACATAATAGGATTGCTTAGAGAAGGAAGCAACTCCAGGACACCTAACAATATTCTAACCTGGCAAAACAGCTTAGCACAGTAAACACATTATTTATCTAAAATTCTGTTAAAATGAAAGAGAATAAAAACAGCAATCTGGATAGTCAACAAAGCAAAAGTGTTTAGAAAAATACAAATTACCAGAAGCTCCTAAAATACTTTATTGGGTGGGGAAAAGTCAAATAAATTATGTTTAAAATTCCAGAGTTAATTCCAATTTACTTTCACCATACCAATATGTTCTTTGGTGATAGCCTAACTAATGCACAATTTCAAACTATGCATGCTTAATCTATAATTAGTCTAATAAATTAATAAAACATGTTAGTGGTTAAATTGTTTCTTTTTTGTCCAGTCACTACTGATCTATTTTAAAGGGTTTTATCGTTTCCTTCTATGGCAGAATTCACATATAAAACCGTCACTCTATCAGATTTCCAAGGGAGAATGGAGTTAATTTTTTGTGGCCCTGAAATAATAGAGTGAATCAAAAGTATACACATGTACAAGAGATATTTCAACAATCAATCATTTTCAAGTCTATGGTATGTGATCAAACAAAAAGTTTCTATTATGAGCAATGTTGTCCTTTTCCAGCATAGATTTTCACCCCAATCACTTTAAATAAAAAAAAATCAGAGTTTGGAAATCCTGGATGGTGCAACTGGTTTAACATACTTGCCTAATAACTGAACAGCTAGAACTTGGAATCAAACTTAAAGCCCCAGGAAAGAAAAGTATGACCATCTATTTCTGAAAAACCAAACATTGAAAACTCATGTTACACAGTTCATTTCTACTTTGACACATACGAGGTTTTACCAGGAGCCAGAAATGTCTCTAGGCAACTAGTTGGTTTGTTATTGTATATAATGGTAGTTGGCATTTCTTTGCACTTTCTTCATTTGCCAGTCTCAAGGATGTTAAGGAACATATGTGGAATGATTTTATCCTCTTTACTTCAAATGAATTGACAGATCTTTACAGGATTTGTTTTGGAAAAAAATTCTCAATTTTTATATAGAATAACAGTGATTTACTGTTGTTTACCTCTACGAACACAATTGCATTTACAGTAATACAGTCTTTTAAAGCAACAGATATGTAGTGGTAGTATTATAATTCATTCGATGACATATTAACTTATTCTATGTATGAATAAATGAGAAACTGACAGTTTAGTTCTGTATTCTCATTTTAATACAAGTTTGAGTTTTAAAAGTTGTACAAAAAGAACAATAACATATATATACACATACATGATTAGTTTTACTATTTCTTTCTGCTCTACACATTGGAAATATTTATATTGACTAATAAGGAATGCCAAGTGTATCCATCACCATTTGAATAGCTTGCAGGGGATTAGTGATTTCTTCCAGGCTATCTCTTCTTAAAAGCCAGTCCGGTTTGAGCCTGTGGGGGGGGAAACATGGCACTAATAAATAAAGATACTCTCTTTGGAAAGTTAACTTCACTTTTCTATTTAGACTAAAAAGTATCTATTCTTGAATACATCCTATTCTTAGAACCCTCACAGAGACATCCAAATGCTCATCATAATGTTGCCAATTAGTAACTTCAGTTTCTTTTTTTTCCATTTTCTTGAAAAAGAATCTTAGATCCCTTGAATTTTGTGCTATTTAGCTCTACCACTTTCTTTTAGACTTCTGTCAAATTTCCAATCTCTCTATTCCTCACCTACTACACTTCCATGTCATTAGCTTTAAAATAGTCCCTATCTCAACCTTCCATTCACTGACCTCTCCAATTTACTTGACTTAAAGTAAATTCAATTGTCATCTCTCAGAATCTTTGTTTTCACTTTTCTTTTGTCCAGGTTAAGTCTGTCAATATATTCACCTTGCAAATGCTTTTAACTCAATTGTTTCTATTTTACTGAGCTCACTTACTGACAAAATATAATGTACTACACAACCAGAAATGAGAGAACTCCTTAAATGTAGTTATACAATGCTTATAATTGGGAAAGTAAAAAAGCTTTACTCTCTCTATTGTTGATTGCCATCGTGACAAGCATGACTCCTAGTGACCATATGTACAAAAGGTCGGAAGCCTTTCTATTAACTCGACATTTATCAAAATCCATAGGGTTTCCAGAGGCATGTTGCTTAGGAAGGAGATGATACTCTTGCCACTCCTCCTACTCTGTCTAAATAGGCCTAAATTTCTAAAGCAGTACTTACTAAAATCATAGTAGACATTTCTTTTCAATAGACATTAACCAAGTTTTAAATGTCATCTGGAACAAAAGATCCAAGCAAGTTGTTGCTGTTATACACTATCATGTCAGAATTGACTCAAAACTGACCTAAGTGGATTTTCAAAGGCAATAAATCCCAAAGGAAGAAACTGGCTATCTTTCTCCCATGAAGCAGCTAGTGGATTTGAACCATGTGCCTTTGAGATGGCAGAGCAGCTCCTTAACAGTAGGCCACCAGGGAACTATTATTTCCTTAGATACCACAAATAGATAGTCTCAAATTCCTTCTACATTTATTAAAATGGGCATGAGCCATTTGTAGATATGCCACTACATCATGATGTAGTTAAATCAGTCACCCTAGATATAGCTTATAAACAAAGGGAGGGAAAAATAACTTGGTCATTTCCCTTGACTGCTAATTACTATCATAAATTGTTTCTCCAGCATCTTTCTAGAGTACCCTATGACTTTTCCTTACATGTCGTTGTTAAGTGTCACCAAGGCTCTACAATTCATAGTGATCTGATGAACACCACCCTGGAGACTTGCCCTCTCCTGTGCCATCCTCATGATCTCAGATATGCCCACGGCTATTGTTACAGTCACTGTGTCAACTCATCTTGTTGGAGGTCTTTCTCTTTTTCTCTGATCCTGTATCTTTCCCAAAGTCTGTGAGATGAAGTTTCATCACCATGGCCTCTAAGGAGGACCGTGACTGCACTTCCTCCAAGACAGATTTGTTTGTTCTTTTGGCCGACCACAGCATATTCAGTACTCTTCTCCAATACTACAATTCAATGACATTGACTCTTCTTGTCATTCTTATTCATTATCCAACTTGAAGGTGCATAGTATTTTTGTAAATTCATAAATGCTGAATATATCTGATATGTTCTGTTAACTTTTCAACCTGGCATGCCCTCACCACATTCACCAATGACCTCCACACTCTTCCAAATTTTTTTCAGATGAAGCATTAATTTTCACAGTTTTGTCAGGTTCTTTCTATATTGACTTCTGAAAAAAATTGAAGCTACTTTGGATTTTAATTTGGGATTCTTCTTATCTATTTACTGTTCTACTCCCTAGTTGATTGTATTCATTCATATTGCTTCAAACCACATGTCACCTATATCCTGAAACTAATGGGCTCCTAAATTTATATCTCAAGCCTGGACTCCTACCCAAAATGCAGACTTTATATTATGGTAACATACCCATATTTCCATCAGTCTTATCTCATAAGCATCTCACTTATCTAAAACAGAAACCATGATTCAAGTCCAATCCCTAATCTATCCTTTATTACATGATTATAGTAATTATTACACTCTTTATTATATTATTTAGTTACACTTGGTTATGTCTTCCTTTTGAATTAGATAGCTCCATGCTGTACAAAAACCTCAGTACGTTACAGAATAGAATAAAGCTCCACCTCATTTCTTATTTCTAACAGGAAAAGCAGGAGGCTATGCTTAGATTAACTAGGCAGGCATCCTAAAGTCTAGCTTTTATTCCTTCATTATTGTTATTGTTAGGTGCTATTGAGTCAATTATGACCCACAGCAACCCTATGAACAAAAGATCTGAACACTGTCTTATCCTGTGCCCTCCCCACACATTAGAGCCCACTGAGGCAGTCACAGTGTTAATCTACTTGGTCAAGGGTCTTCTTTTCTTTCGCCAATCATCTACCCTTCCAAGCATCAGGTTCCTCTCTAAGAAATAGCACTTCTAGCAACATGCCCAAAGTATGTGAGGTGAAGCCTCATCATTCCTGCCTCCAAAGATCACTCTAGCTGAACCCTCTCGAAGATACATTTTATTTGTTTTTTTTGGCAGACTTAAATCTCACACACACACACACACACACACACACACACACACACACACAAATATTCAGAGAGGGAATTTCAAGCAGCAGAAGACAATGGGAGGAATTGAAAGTTGACATTTTAATAAGAAGGGAATTTTGATAGTTTTCAAACAGTACAGCCTGTAAAAAATGAAAATAGAGCAAAGTCTATAAGTTTAGTAGCCCAAATTCATAACTACTTATTATAAAATTTGCATTAAGTAATCACTAAATACTCAAGATTAGAATATTATTACTTCTTTATTTATTCCTTGCATATTTGCACTAGAAACGTCTTCAATTAGGGGCCTCTCCAAATAATTGAGGAAAATGATGTCAGTTTGAGGACTAAGGTGCACCTGATTCAGGCCATGGTTTTTCTAATCACTTGCTATGAATCTGAGAGCTGGACAATGAATAACGATACAAGAAAAAGAATTGATGCCTTTGAGCTGTGGTGTTGGAAAAGAGTGCTGAATGTCCCATGGACTACCAAAAGAACAAGCAAATATGTCTTGAAGTGTGTATAGCCAATGTGCTCTTCTGAGGCTTTGCCTTACATACTTCAAGCATGTTGCAAGGAGAGGCTATTTCTTGGAAAGGTACATGATAGGAACGGTAGAGAGTTGGTGAAGGAGGGGAAGACCCTTGACCAGGTGGATTGACAAAGAGACTGTCACAATGAGCTCTAACATGTCAGAAAGTATGATGATGGTACAGGAAAGGACAGGGTTCAGATCTGTTGTTCATAGGTCACTATGGGTCATATGTAATTTGACGGCACCTAATAACAGCAACATTCCTGCCCATCAAATACTTGTTTAATAAATGAATAGTGAAATAAAATTAGAGTACATTTGAATACTTACCTTGAAACTACTCTAGTTCTTACAGGTGTTTCTGGAATAAAAGGTATGTTTGTAGAAGAGTTCTTCTTTTGTTTATAAAGTATTCTTTCAGCATTCATTTTATGTTTATGAGCTGTAAGTTTGTAGATATTATAAATACGGTCAACAACTTTAGATCTTCTTCGGACATCCTTAAAAAGAAATTTACGTTTATTAGAAACTGGTAATAAATATTACATTTATTATCTCATCTGAAGAAGTAGCATTGCCAATCCAGTTTGAACCCACCAATAGGTCAATGGAAGAAAGATATGCAATCTCCTTCCACAGATTTACAGCCTCAGAAACCCACTAGAGGGTTCGTTATGAGTTGGTTCTGACTCCATGGCAATGAGTTTCAGTTTTTGCAAAGAGTTTGAGTTTTTCAGTTTGATATTAGCAAATCAATTTGAAGAAATAAAATATAAATTGCCTTATGAACTCTAAAAATTAAAAACAAATCTCTCCAAACAACACAAAACAAATTAAAATAACTGAAAATGAAAGTTCACCAAACAAACAAACAGAACTAAAAAAGAAAGTTC
Organism: Elephantulus edwardii; assembly: GCF_000299155.1. Taxonomy (NCBI): domain Eukaryota; kingdom Metazoa; phylum Chordata; class Mammalia; order Macroscelidea; family Macroscelididae; genus Elephantulus; species Elephantulus edwardii. Next base: position 7,069,408 of record NW_006399860.1, on the reverse strand, counting down.
ATAAAATATAGACTGGTCTAAATTATGAATTCGTTTTCAAGGACATTTCAAAGAAGGCACTATTCAAAAGGTGTATATTAAAAAAACAAGTACTCTAATCAATATACCTATCGTATCCAGTTACCAATCCTGTGTATTTTAGTTCTTTAACATTTCAAAAATTATCTACTTCTCTTTTCCTTTAGCCCTACAACTGGCTTAATCTCTGATTTAGGTAGACAATTATGGATCTCCCACTATCCAAACACACTCTCACAAATACTTTTTTTTTTCAATTAGCAGGATGGTTTCACATTTTTTTCAGAATACAGGCTACAATGCTATCCTGTCCTATGCTGCACTCCACACTACTTGAAAATATCAAGTACTCTAAGTTGTGGCTGAAGAGTTAAGTGGGAAAGATATCTAGAGATAATCAATTAGAGTTCTTACCACAACAGTTTGAAACATGATGACAACAGGGCAACAAATCACAGATATCTAGTTTTCTACCTGGCAAAATATTTTGTCACTTTTCCCAAATAAATGGTAAAATTACAAGGTTGTAATAAATCCTATTTTCAGAATATATTAAGATATAATTAAAGCTTCTTTGTACTGTCACAATAAAGATATTACTTCTTTGTATATTCTTAATTCACTCTACCAGTGTAGAAGACATTTTAGTTGTGATACTCCTAAAGAAATAATGTGAAAGATTTAGAAAGGATGAAAATGCTCAAGTTACTAGGAAAAAAAGAAAAGAAAAAACCACCTCACAGAAAAATAGCCAACTGACACTTACCGAGGCTCGACTTCTGGTCTTCAATAAAAGCGCCAGCAAGCAACAAGTTTTGGTAAAAATGCTTCCACCTTTGTCTGCAACTTTATCCCCAGCCTTTTCTCGGTATATTTGTAAGAGTGCCAATAGTGTATCTATACAATTTTCTACATCATATACTGCTGAAGTAGTTTTTTCATACTTAAACAGAAGGAAATTAAAAATTATAAGTACATATATATACCTTTAAAAGTAATCCAACTAGATAGAAAGCTTTAAGCCAAATCTTGATCTGTATGCATTAGATCAGAAGAACTTCATGAATAACTTTTTTATATTACTCTCATCTCTGTATACTCTCTAAGTGTCTCTCCGTATTTTATTATTTTTTCCCTGCTCATCTGCCTCTAAATTTCTACATAAAAGGAATCTAAAATCTCTAAAACTTTACATATTGAAGTACTTAAAATGGGCTTTTATGATGAGATTATTTTAGTGGAAAACCTGCAGGAATAGAATAAATTTATTAGTCATATGTAAAGATAAATTTAAGATAAAATGTATACACAATCTCTTTTATATCTCAAAAGAGATTGACTCAGAACCTGCCCTATACTAATCCTGTCTCTTTAACATCACAAAGACAGCCCTTTCCCAAAGGGCATCTTGCCAGCAAGCAGAGAAGTCAGGATTTACAGGGCATTTTTATAACACTGACAGATGGGAGGCAGAGTAGGGAGCTTGGGGGCGGTGAGGCAGTGCTGGTGAGGGACCTTGGAGGACAGGCCATGTCTTCTCCATCAGATTGGGAGTTTCTGAAGCAGGACCAGGTCTTTCCCCAACAGACTGGAGGTAAGGAAGGCAGGGATGAGTCTGGGGGCTTCTGAGGTCGGTTGTCTCCGCCTCAGAACAGGAGGAACCCCTGAGGCAGGGACATGGGACCACCAGATCTGCCCCACATCCTTTCCTGGTGTCTTAGCTGCCATGCCATCCCCCCATTTCCCTCCAGACATAGGAAAAGGGGAGGAGGTATTGCTGCTCCAGAGACAGCCCCCACCCAGGGAACCCCTCCCTGGTTTCTTTCTGAGGGTGCTCCATGCTCAGCATATACACAAAATCTCTGTACCATAAAGAATTGGTTGACAGGGAAAAAATTTCAGGAAGTACCATATCAATAAGTTATGCTACCAAGTCCAAGGTGGGTGATTTTAATCTGAAGGCCTCAGGCCTGGTTCAAATTGGTTTTTTGTCAAACATTCTTTTAGGTGTTATAGCACTGGTCTGTGCATTGCTGTACAGAGGTAACTCGTGGTTGCTGTGATGCTGAACACTGAAACTCTGATGTGTCAAATGTGATAATGGTTACACATGGTGGACTGTTTGGTGGAGCTTCCCGACTAAAACAAGCTTGGAAGCAGGAGTGGCATCCAATTCTGAAATGGCTTGCCTCTGGAAACTCTATGAACAGTGCTCAGACCTTTCCTTCATAGGATCATGAGTCGTCTATGACTCAACGGCCCCTAACAACAACAACAACAACAACAACAATACTATGTGTCTTCTTGAAAGGAAAATTAAGTTGTTTTAAAGGAAGATAAATTTTATATTGCTAAGCTAAGACGAATTTTCTAGGCCTCAGCTAATATATATCTTATCATTGCTGTAAGAGGCTGTGATGTCGAGTTATGACTCACAGTGACACTATGAATAGCCAGTCTGAACTCTGCTCCTGTGCCATCCTCATCATCTCTGACACACCAGAACCCATTGCTAAAGTCATCATGTCAATTCATCTCATTGGGAGTCTTCCTCTCCTTGGCTGAGTCCCTCTCCATCTTTCCAAGCATGATGTCTTTTTCTAAGGAATAGCTTTACCTAGTTATATGTCCAAAGTATAAAAGATGATGCTTCACCATCTTTGCCTCTATCTAAGGAGCACTCTGGCTGTACTTTCTCCAAGACATATCTATTTGTTGTTTTAATAGTCCATGAGATATTCAGTACTGTTCTACACCACCACCACCACCACTCAAAGGCATCAACTCTTCTGTCATCCTTATTCACTGTCCAGCTTTCTGATAACGTAGACGGTAATTGAGAAAACGATAGCCTGAATCAGGTGCATCTTAGTCTTCAAATTGTCATCATTACTCTTCAGCATTTTAGACAGATCCCTGAAAGCCGACTTCCCAGTGCAGTATGTCCCCTGATTTCCTGAGTGCTAGTACCAAGTGTGTTGATTTTTTATCTCAAGAAGATGAAACCATTGACAGATTCAATTCTCATTTATCATAATGTAGACTACTGCTCCTTTTGCAAGGTCCCCCTTACCCCTTGATGTTGAGAAGTAATCATACTGAAGATCAAGTCCTTGATCTTCTACAGCAAGAATTTCACATCTTCCTCACTTTCAGCAAGCAAGGTTGTATCATCTGAATATAGGTTGTTGATGAGTTTTCTTTCAATCCTGATGCCAATTTCCTCTGAGTCCAGCATGTATTATTTGAAATATATCACATAGTATTCTATTGATATCTGGGGCCTTATTTTTTGCTAATGCCTTCAGTATAAGCTTCAACTTTATCCTTCATTACCATTGACTCTTGTTCAGATGTACTTCCTTAATAATTTTCAGTGTCAATGAATTCTTTTTGATATAGCAGTCTTGCATATTCCTTTCATTTGTTTTGAAAGTTTCCTGGATCATTCAAGATTGTGTCCATAACATCTCTCAGTATTACAACTCAAAGCTTGGATTAGTTTTTCAGTCTTTTAGCTTGAGAAATGCTAAGTGAGTTCTTTCCTTTATATTCTGACTTGATATTTAGTTATAATTGTTTGCTTTATCTTCCTGCACAGCCCTTTGAAATCTTCAGCTCTTTTGTTTTGGCTTCCTGATGCTCTCATGCAATTTTCAGTATCTTCTGACATCATTTTAGTTTCTTCTTTCTCTCCCTTCTTTGTAATGACATTTTACTTTATTCATGGATGATATCTTTGATGCCCTCACACAATTCCTCTGGTCTTTGATTACTGGTGTTCAATGTTTCAAACCTGCTCTTATGAGACTCTTAAATTCAACTAGGATAAACTCAAGGTCAAATTATGGTTCCTATAGACTAGTTTTAATTTTCTTCAGCTTCAGTTTAAACTTGCATATGAGTAACTGATAGTCTGTTCCACAAATGGCATCTGTTCTGGTTTTTAACTGCAGATAGTGTACTTCTCCAATAATTTTTTCAGCAAATATAGTCAATCTGATCATTGTGCAATCTGTCAGATGATGTCTACTTATAAAGTTATCATTTATGCTCAATAAATGTTGGAGAGGATGTAGAAAGATTGGAACCCTCATACACTGTTGGTGGGATTGTAAAATGGTTACAATCACTCTGGAAGGCAGTTTGGTATTTCCTCAAAAAGCTAAACATACAAGAGTCTTATAACAAAAGTTTATAGAATACTCCTGGGCCTCCACAAAAAAAAAGACTGATAACCCAATTACAAAAGGGGGCAAAAGACATGGAAAGAATTTTCACAGAGGAAGATATGTGAATGGCAAACAGACACATGAAGAAATGCTCCAAGTCACTGGCAATGAGAGATGCAAATCAAAACCACAGTGGTATCATCTCACTCCAGTAAGAGTGGCAAAGTTTAACAGGGCAGCAAGAAATAGATGTTGGAGAGGATGTGCCGAGAAAGGAACTCTTTTATATTGTTGGTGGAATTGTAAAACGGTGCAACCATTCTGGAAGGCTGTTTGGAGCTTCCTCAAAAAAGCTGAACAGAGAAATTTCATATGACCTAGAAATTCCACTACTTGGAATACACCCAGAGAAGATAAGAACTGAGGCACAAACTGAGATTTGTACACCAATGTTAATATTAGCACTATTCACCACTGAAAGAACATGGAAACAGCCCAAATGTCCAACCAACAAACGAATGGATTGAAAAATTATGGTACAATCATACAATGGAATACTATGAAGCTCATAGGAGCAATAACTTTGTAAATTATTACCTAACTTGGGAGGAACTGAAGAGCATTGTACTGAGTGAAATAACTCAGTCCCATAAGGATAAATATTGTATAAAACAGTTATTGTAGAATGAGTATAAGGATTCAGGAGGGCTGGGAGAAGCTGGAAGCAGAGGGAAGCAGAGGGATGTGGATGTGTAGGGGGAAGGGAAGATTGTACAATCTGAAGGGGGATGATGAGGGAAATTGAAAGAATTTGTCCAAATTTGAATTTGAATTTTATAAATAAACTAGTAGAAAATGAAAAAAAATTAAATAAAAATAATCTAAACATAGAAATTCCATATGACTCAGCTGTTTAACTGCTAGGAATATGCCTGGAATTATAACTGAGATACAAAGATTTGTACTCCAATGTTCATAGCAGTGCTATTCACATTCACAAGAACATGCAAACAGCCCATATGTCCAACCACAATTGAATGGACTGAGAAAAGGTGGTACCTTCATACGAAGGAATACTATGCAGCACTCAGGAGCAATGATTTCAAAAATTACTACATAATTTGGGAAAGACTGGAGAGCATTACGCTGAGTGAATTAACTCAATCTCACAAGGAGAAATAGCGCATTTGACCATTGTTGTTGTGTATGGTAGAGTGAGAATCGACCCACAAATGTGGGTTTTCAGAGGCAGTTAATCATATGGAAGTTTGTCCATCTTTCTCCCATAGAATGAGTGGCTGGTGGCCTTGAACCATGTGCCTTGGGTTTGTAGAGCAGCTTCTTGCCAGTAGGCCACCAGAGCTCCTGTAAGACTATCATTGTCAAAATAGAAGGATAACAAGTAAAAGGTATATGGGGTGGGAGCAGTGAGAATGGGTGGGAGTGGGTGAGGAATTACAGGCACAACACAATTTGGTGGGCGGAGGGAAGGAGTAAAGGAAATGGGAAAGATCTGGTGGGGATCTAAAAAGATGGGGTAATTGTGGACAAAGTTCAATGGTGATTGGTTTTACAAGATGCAATGAATGGAAATGATTATATGAAACACAATATAAATGAAGAATAGTGTGTGAAAGACTATGTGTATGAATTTTGTATGCACAATTTTGTATGTAAAATAGAAATATTTTAAAAAGAGAAGTATAGGGAATATGGGGGAAAAGATTTTAAAAAGGTATTTGCTATGAAAAAAATAATTGAGCTCACAAAATTCCATCACTCAGTCTCCAACCTCATTTTTGTTACAAAGTCCATAGTTTCAGAATACCAATCCATTCTCATTGCTTCTACCTTTTGTATTCTCATAACCAATAATTACTAATACATCTTGATTACATGTTTAGTCAATATTGGACTGCAAAATTTGTAGAAACCTTCAATTTCCTCCTCTTTTTAATTGTTGATGTATATATTTGAGTAACAGTCTTTATTAGCAGATCTTCAAAGTATGTGTATGGATAGTACACTATTATACTGCAGTATGAATCTCAAAATTGTCTTTTTTTACTATGAAAACAACACTATTCTTCCTCAGTTTTTCATTTCATTCACAATGAATCATGTGATTGAATGATTCAAAGTGGCTTATGCTTTTCCATCTCAGTTCATTGATGCCTGATTCGACCTTAATGTGTTCTATTTCCTTTTTTACAACATCTATTTTTTCTGCATTATGCAGATGACACAACCCTGCTCGCTGAAGCTGAGGAGGACCTCATGCACTTACTGCAGAGGGTCAAGGACCGCAGCCTTCAATATGGACTGAGGCTCAATGTCAAGAAGACAAAAATTCTCACCACTGGACCAATCGGTAGCATCAGGATGGATGGTGAAGAGATTGAGATTGTTCACAGCTTCAATTTGCTCGGCTCCATGGTCAACACTCTTGGCACCAGTAGCCAGGCAATCAAAAAATGTATAGCCACGGGAAAGTCTGCAGTTAGGGACCTCTCTAAAGTACTCAAGAGCAACAGTATGTCTCTGGAGACTAAAGTGCCCCTGATACAGGCCATGGTGTTTGCAATCACTTATTATGCATCAGAGAGATGGACAATGACTAGGGAGGATAGAAGGAGAATTGACACCTTTGAGCTGTGGTGCTGGAGAAGAGTATTGAATGTACCATGGACTGCCAAGAAAACAAACAGATTCATCCTAGAGAGGGTTAAACCAGGCTGCTCCTTGGAGGCAAGGATTCTGGGGCTTCTTCTGACATACTTTGGACATGCTGTAAGGAGAGACAGGTCTTTAGAGAGGGACATCATGCTGGGTAGAGTAGAGGGACAGTGCAGGAGGGGAAGACCCTCTATGAGGTGGATTGATTCAGTGACTGGGGTAATTGGGATGGGTGTGTCAGAGGCAATGAGATTGGCACAGGATAGAGCACGGTTTAGAGCTGTTGTACATAGGGTTGCTATGAGTCGCAAATGACTCGACGGCACATAACAACAACAACATTTTTTCTACATTCATACTCTGTACATTCCTTGTTCCAATTATTAATGGCTGTTTGCAGCCATTTATACTCATTTTTTTAGTGATTTCCTATCTGTGTTTAACATTTAATACTATAACTACCCACATTCTATTAATGGGATTTTCAAAGGCTTGTTTTGTAAGTGCATGGTAATCCTTCTCCCTAGTCTGTATTAATTTAGGAGTTCTGTTGCAGCTTCTCCTCCATGTGTTACCTTTCAGTTATCTGAGCCACTGATGGTATAGATGCCAGCATTAGAACACCCCTCAAGTTACATCAATACAATAGACTGACAGATGCTGAAAATATAGGCGCAAATAATAACACCCAAATAAATATAAACCTGAGATATAAATTGGCAACATGTAAATCATTCCCCAAATACCTTACTGACAGGTGGTGTACTTTTAAAAGCAAAGCAAAGCATAAAGATAACCAGGTATACAAATATCATGGCATGAGGCACCTTTTCAGACCCCAGCGAAACCCATGGTGGTATGGCAGTTAATAATAAATACTAATAATATTATGACTAATAAAAATAAAAGCAAGACAATATTAACAGATAAAACATATACAGAACTTCTATACATTAAGCAGAGAGTTCTGGTAGTTCTGGTAAGGAATTGCTTTACCAATACAAAGACAACAACTCTAATGCATCAGCTGCTCTGTGGAAGAAAAGATGGCCAGTCTCTTCTTATATGATTTACTACCTCTAAAAACTTGCTGGAGGGTCACCTATGGGTCGGTTTTGATTCAATGGCACACAATAACATACATCTAGTACTATATGTATCTATATAATTAAGATGTAAAATTAATAAAAAATATATAATAAAAACATGTTATTGTTATGTGCTGTCAAGCCAGAACCAACTCAAGGATTACTGTAAAGAATTATATCAAATAATCCATGGGGGAAATAATACTTAACACAGTGCCTAGCAAATAGTTTAAGTACTCAATCGAGATTAATCACCACTGTTAATAATATTATAGATATAAAAATTAAAATTATAAAAAATTATGTCTTTCTTCATGGTTATGCATAGGGTAATTTTTTTCTTTCTCCTAAGACTCCATACGTAACTGAATTTTACTCTTTAGATCTAAATTCTAGTGATAAAACAAGTACAGGTTTAATTTGCAGGCTCAGATTCAATTTCTAATAAACATTGCATTCTTAAAATGTAAAACTACCTTGGCTACATTAAGCAAGACTTGTACAGCATATCTGATGACTTCCATACAAGGAACACTACGATTACAACTTCGGATCAAAACAAATATTTTAGAAATTGCTCCACTCTGGGACATGTTCTCACAACAACGAGGAGACAATCTTGTCACTACCTCTGAAAAGGAAGAAAAGAACATAAGTAAATTCAATGATATTGTGGAACTCCAAGAATCTTTAGGCATTCAAAAATAAAATTTCTGCTCTCATACATACATGGAGGTACATACAAACCCATACATCACACAAGAACTAAAATAAACTAACCTAAGTGTTTTAATGCCTCAAGAATGCCTGAAAGGTGCTTATATGTCAAAAGATAATGAAGTGCGAGCGCTGTTCTTTTGTAAAGTTTGTTTTCTTCTCGGATGTCTCTATTAACCATTTGTAGACTCAGTCGTATATCTTTAATTTTCTTAGAATCATTTTTCTTCCTCCAAACATATCCTCTCCATAATGCCTACAAAAAACAACACACCAAAAAAACAAAAACAAAGCAGAGTAATCTGATGCTTATAATCCAGGATATTCTGAGTTAATATATACATGTATTTCCACAACATGTTTTCACTTAATAAAGATACATTTTGTTTGTAATACAGTTTTGTTGTTATTATTTGTAATACAGTTTTGTGGTTGTGTGCTGTTAAATCAGAACCGACCCATAGCGGACCCTCTGGCAGGTTGTAGGAGCTGTTAATCCCATAGGAGGAGATTGTCCATCCTTCTCCCACAACACCACTTTTAGTTTTAGTAAAATCAATTTTTCTACAAAGACAGACAGACAGACAATGACTTTATACATAAATATAGCAAGCCACCATTCAATGACCAAAGATATCAAAATTTAATCAAACAGATAAAATACTTTTCATCTTTGAATCATGAATATCCTGGCAGAAATGTAAAAACACATTTAGTAATGAAACAGGAAAGTAATATTTATAATTTTTACCAGTTAATGCCTTAACTTAAAATTTCTTTTAAAATGTATATAATTGTTATGAGAGCACTATGCTAAGTGAACAAACTCAGTCTTATAAGGACAAACAGAGCATAAGATCATTACCGTAAAAATAGAATGACAACTAGTAAAATGTGTATGGTGATCCAAGGAGAGGAAGGGGTAGGAGCAGAAGAGTGAGGATGGGTTGGGGGGAAATCACAGGGTCACACAAATCAGTGGGTGGAAGGAGGGGTAAAGGAAATGGGAAAACACTCGGCAGGGACTTGAAAAGACAGGGTAATAGCAGCACATAGTCCAATGGTGGTTTTATAAAATACAATGCATGGGAATGATTGTATGAAATATAATGTCAATGAAGGAAAGTGTGAAACACATATACATAAAAACCAAATGAATGAACACCCTGTATATGAATAATTACATGCATATCAATTAAAAAATGTTAAAAAGGTATATTTTTTAAACAGCTGAATTTAATAGGTGAATTACAAATCAAAGTTTCCACTAAAACCTTGTTCATTGTTAATTACCTGAATTTTAGTGATTCCAAGGTTAATTTTTTCCTGTTTTCTACACAGTAGATAACGGCGTGCGGCCTTCTGTATTACTAACGCAGCCCTATTTTGTTGGTCCAAACATTGTTGAACTTCATGCTGAGTTTTTATTATGCTCTGATATTTCTGAATGAATCTCTTTCGCTGTAATCTTGCTCTAAACCATCTCTGTTTAAAATAAATGAAGATGATTTCATTTTTATTTCATTTTTTAATATAAGAAAGTATAATGTATCTATTTCTATATATACATACATATGTCTAAAAATACAAGATTGGGTAAGAATGTTTAACCCTTCCACTCGTATTCTTAATTTACAAATTTTTTTTAAAAAAAAAAACACAAAAAAGCAATCAAACAGAAATGTGAATATGAGACATTTTGTCATGTTACGATGTCATGTTACATCAATGCCACAATGGATGGAGAGAAGCTTTAAGTTGTCAACTATTTCATCTTGCTTGGATACACAATCAACATCCTTGCTACCAGCAGTCAAGAGATCAAAAGATGTATTGCACTTGATAAATCTGTTGTCAAGGACCTCTCTAAGGTGTTAAGGAACAATGTCAATTTAAAGACTAAGGTGCATTTGATTCGAGCCATGGTCTTTTCACTTACAATGCATCTGAAAGGTGGACAGTGAGTAAGAATGACAGAAGAAGAATCGATGTCTTTGAATTGTATTGTTGGAGAAGAATACTGACTATTCTATAGACTAAAAGGAAAACAAGTATGTCTTAGAGAAAGAGCAGCCAGGGTGTTCCTTGGAGGCGAGGATGGTGTAGCTTTGTCTCATGTATTTTATACATGTTGTTAGGAGGGCTAGTCCTTGGCAAAGGAAACCAGGTTTGTAAAGGTGGAAGGTCAGCAAAAGAGAGGAAGAAACTCAACAAGATGGCTGACACAGGGACTGTAACAATGGACTCAAGTGTATCAGAGATGAGGAGGATGGTATAAGATAGGGAAAGGTTCAGACCCATTGTTCATAGAGTCACTATGAGTTGTAGTCAACTCAATGGCACCTAACTACAACAACACGTAGTGCATTGATGTAAAATTTAAATAAGCAATATTCATGGGGCATAAAAAATTTTGAAGAATTTCTAAATAAGAGTAACCATAAACTAAAACAATAAAGAGGTGCCATGTCTCACTCACTCATCAGAATGGCCAAAGTCTGAAAGTCTTTAGACACTATGCATTGAATGACACGTGAAGAAAAGATGTTTTGCAACTACTTCAGAAAACAACGCACAGCTTTAGTTTTGTGACATGAAGCATCAAGTTTTCTTAACTCATCAGTGACAAAAGGCTACAAGTATAATCTTTCTATAGTAAGCTGTTTACTAAGTTAAAAAAGAAAAATTAGTTTTACGAAAAAGGACAAACTAACCTGAATAGAGATGACAGAAGTGATGTGCTTCTTGGCATTGTTAAGAGCCAGATGACGTTTATAGGCTCTTTGAATCCTAAGAGCAGACAAGTGATAATATGCGGCTGCTGTGAAGTGAAGAAGCCTAATTCTCCCTTTATATTCTGAAATCTAAAAGGGGGGTGGAATTACTAATCAAATATTTAATTCCTAAGACAACTAGCATCTTTTACCACCCATATCAAATTACATAAACAAGCAAAACCACTAAATTAACTTTAAATAATTAAAATTATTTATACTATAATTTAAAGTTATGATAATCTTTTAATATATCCTATTCCTAATAATGAACTCTTACTCAGGATAATGAAAACAAAATTCTATCTAAAGTTCTTTAAAGACCATTATTTATCTTAATAAAACTACCTAATAATATCTAATTAAGATTTTACAATCTACTAATAATAATAAAATAAATTCTTAATATTAAATTGAAAAAGGTGAAGTATTACAAGTAAAACAATTAGAGACAATCCTTTCTAATAGAAAAAAATTAATTCCTTTTTCCAGCATTAGATAACAAACATAGCTCAACTCTCTGTAATTCTCGTAAAAGTGGCTTTTACAAGGCTTAAGATTTCCAATTTATATTTGATTAGTTGTATATAAAAGATGTGTCATTTTTAAATTCAAATTTAATTATTTTGGTTTTGCCAGTAAGTATATTAAACATCAGACATGTCTGATTGGTTTCCAAAGGAAGTCCAAATGTTCTCTATTGCTGAAGATGTGGCAGCAACCACATAGGAAGAGTACTCACAACTCAGTTATTTATAGGTGAAAAACAAGAGGTTTCCTTCACATTCCATTTTTACGTAATTGTGTTGCCAACACAAAGCTGCAGGGTTCAAATCCACCAGCAGTTCTGTTGGAGAGTCCTGTGCAATTTACTGCCTTTGAAAAGCCAATGGAGGGTCAGCTATGGATTGGCTCTGACTTTGATGGGCCACAAAAAAAAAAGATTATATAAAGTATTTCATATTTGTATTTTATATTTTTGGTGGTGAGCATCTGCAAGAAACAGTAGGCTCATAGAAAGAAATTAATGGTAACCAATGCTATTGTGCATGGATCTTTAAAAACTAAATGGGCTCTAGTTAATGGCTACAAAAGGTTGAAGCTATTCTCCAAAATCTAGTACTTCATAACAAATATTTTATAAGACAGAGAAAAACTACTCCTAAGTACTTACTCTTTTTCTTACTAACCACCCACGGGTCATTGCTTGCAGAACAACTGTGGACTTTTTTAATGCAGCGTATCTTATCCTTTCACACTTTCCAGCCTTCCTTGCTCTTAAATGCCTCTGGATGATTAAGGCAGCAGATTTCTGCTGAAGAAAGAGCTGCCTTTCCTTATATCCTCTAAAATTTGCTTGGATCAAACAAGCAGCTTGATGTCTCTATAAGAGAAAAAACATGTAACATTAATAGATAAAAGTAGTAAGATTCACGATCTTGACTCAATCTAAAAGACAGCACAATTACAAACAAATAAAACATTTATTTTAGGTATAAAACTAAAAATATGTCTTATTTCACAGATATGTAAAGTTGATGGTAAAATATTTCTAAACCAGAATAGATCTATAACTAAAAAAAGTTATCATGTAGGTGCTAGCCAGAATGAATAAATATCTGGGTGTTCTTGTCCTGTTCTTAATTGCGTGTATGTGTGTAAGTAAGTTTTTATTGTAATTAAAGTGAAAGTTACAATTTTGTCCAATAAGTATGCATTTGCTTTGTGGCAATATCAACAATAAAGTTCTATTTCCTTCACTTCTTTCTTATAATTCATGGAAATAATCCATAAATCCTCCTATCTCTGATCCTCTTAATAATTTTATTTTCATAATGAAAATATTTAATATTATTACGGGTAAATTGATTTAAAAAAGTGTTATTTGTAATATGGACAGCAAAGATGTCATAAATTATGAAGGAGAAACTTTACAGGTTTAAGAATTGTAGTCTACCACTATAGCATCTTGTTGTTGTTGCTGATTGCCTTCAAGTCTAACACAACTCACAGCAACCCTATGAACAAAAGGCCTGAAGCCCCTCTACAACTATCGACATTTATCAAAGTTCATAGAGTTTCCAGAGGCATGTTATTTAGGAAGTGGATGACACCCTGACCATAAAACTTGACAAAATAAATACGACCTATAAATAAAAGATTTGTTATAAACATAGCTCCCCTTCCTACAAGCAAAGTGACTTTGGGCAAGTTATTTTACTTCTAGGGATCTTATTTCCTCATCTTTACAATGGATATGCCAAGTTGATAGAGTTTCCAGAGGCATGTTATTTAGGAAGTGGATGACACCCTGACCATAAAACTTGACAAAATAAATACAACCTATAAATAAAAGATTTGTTACAAACATAGCTCCCCTTCCTACAAGCAAAGTGACTTTGGGCAAGTTATTTTACTTCTAGGGATCTTATTTCCTCATCTTTACAATGGATATGCCAATTTGATGCAGGGGGGAGAAATGGGAAAGATCTAGTGTGAAAAACAACAAAAAATGTATAGGAACTTTGTAA
>NW_006399860.1:7047372-7055274 GCF_000299155.1 Elephantulus edwardii | reverse complement strand
CTATGAGTTGTGCTTGACTCAAAGGCAATCAACAACAACAATATAATCAGGTAAATCTTTTTATGGAGTTCATCTTTTAATGAGACTTTCCTAGCCAAAGTTTGAATTTGCCTTGTAGATGGGCAAGAATATGCAAATGGGGAATGTTAGCCTATCCATGAGGGAATTAGTTACCTACCAATCCACAAGGGCATTGACTAGTCTCACCAATCCACGTGGCAATTAGCTAGTCCCGCCATTACATTTAGCAATCTAGCAGCAGGAGAATTAGATCTTCCCCATCTTAGAAAAAAAAAAAAAAAGAATGTAGGCTACCCTTTGACACCAGATGTTTTGTTCCAGATAAACCTGTAGCAGCAGCCATGGCCAAATGAGAGACCTTACGTGAAATGGGGTCTTGACACTGTTGCACTATTGGAACCTGAGCTAAGAGCCTTTGTCTAAATTTTTGGAAAACTAGAGGTGGGGACCATAATTTGCAGGACAGAGAACTTAGTAACACTGGTTTAAAGCCAAGAAGCTCAAGGCTGAGGTACCTGTGTGCACATTTCAGAAGCTGTCCTAACTATATTCTGCTACTAATCTAGATTATAACTTTTTGACTTCCCCAGCATGGTTCTGTGTGGTCTGTGAGCTATTGCATCAGATTCTGGGCCCAGTTAAGAAGTAAGATTGGTGTTGAGATGAGTAGAAAGAGGTATGGTAGTGTTAGAGACATGATTGGGTTTTTGTTATTGATGCTGTTGACAGGGACAGTTCCCCTTTGTGAAGTTGATAAAGGTCAGACATGGCCATCCCAATAAGTAACATTTTAATTTTTATTTATTTAATAAAAGACTACAAGTATTATTTTATTTTAGAACTTTAAATACCATTTTAAAAGAGATCACTCGTGGAAAGTTAAACAGTCTATTACTGAACATCTTATTTTTACTGGAGAAACACTATTAGCTATTCTAACTTTCTTGAAATAATTTTTTTATTCACAGTCATTTCCAAATTGAATTTTAGAATATTTATAAATACACATATGTCCACAACTATGGAAATATTTTATGAATGAGCGTAACTTTTAAGTGACTGTAGTAGGTATGAAAATAAACACAATTACAGCTACCAAAATAAAATGCTTTGTTTGCTAAAGTTCTTTGCAAATGAGCTGAATTATTCATACATACTTTTATCATTAAGAAGTGATCCTGAATTAGTCTTCCAGAAAGTACAGCTCTCCATCTTCTTTGAATGATAACTGTTGATGCTCTCATATTCAAAAACCTAAAATTTTAGGCATCGAAAAGCAATTGCAAATTAATCTTTCTCATACTTATTCTTTCCTTCCTTCCTTTAATAATAATAAAGTGAGATAAACAATGATAAAACATGAAAGTGCAATTTATACTTGTTGTTGTTATGTGCCATCGTGTCACCTGCAACTCATAGCGACCCAATGCACAACAGCCCTAAACCCTGCTCTATCCCTTGCCAATCTTACTGTCTCCAACACGCCGATCCCCATTATCCCAGTGACTGAATCAATCCATTTCATTGAGGGTCTTCCTTTCCTGCACTTTCCCTCCACCCTCCAAGCATGACATCCCTCTCCAAGGACTCATCCGCCTTGCAACACGTCCAAATTATGTCAGACAGAGTTTCAGAATCTTTGCCTCCAAGGAGCAGCCTGACTTCACCCTCTGCAGGACAAACTTGTTTGTTCTCCTAGCTGTCCAGGGTATATTCAATACTCTTCTCCAACACCACAGCTCAAAGGCATCAACTCTCCTTCTACTGAATTTTACATACTCAATAACTAATGTTTTTTTTCTTTTCTTTGCTTATATGTTGGTAACATTCCCATAAGAATAAGAAGTTACAATCACTGAGTATGTAGGTTAGGATTCTAGAATAACAAAGAATTTTTAAGAAAGGCAAAACAATGTACAATTTTATGTTGCTGTTGAGTCAACACTAACTCAAAACGATCCTAATAAATAACAGACCAAAACTTACAGATCAGTTCAAACCTAAATCATTGTCATACTCTCTGCCATACTTAAGCTTACTGTTGTAGTTACTGTTTCAATCTATCTTGGTGAAGGTCTTCCTTATTTCTGACCTTCAATCTTTTGAAACAATATGTTCCAAAGACTAGCCTTTCCTAATAGCATCCGCACAGTTTGTGAACCACAGTGTAATCACCCTTGCCTCTAAAGAGCACAGAGGTTGGCTTCTCATAAGATATTTTGTTCTTTTCGAAATTCTTGATGTATTCAAAAGCTTTATTTTGTTTGCTAAAGTTGTTCTTTACAAATGAGCTGGAATTGTTCTTCACAAATACCACAACTCAAAGGCATTAATTCTTCTTGGTAATCCTTGCTCATTTCCCAACTTTCAGAAGCATATGAAACAACTGAAAACAGCATGGCTTTGGCCAAACACACCTCAGTCTTTAAATTGATATCTTTGCTCTTTAACACTTTAAAAAGGTCCTTGACAACAAATTTGCCCAATGTAATATCAAGGTGCTAAGGGTTTATTAGGGAGCTCTGGTTGCCTAGTGGCAAGAAGCTGTGCTGCGATCCCAAAGGCACACAGTTCGAATTCACCAGCTACTCCACAGGAGAAGGATGAATAATCTCTTTCTATGCAATTAATTGTCTCTGAAACCCACTGTGGGGGTCAGCTATGGGTCAGCTCTGACTTAATGGTACACAACAACAACAAGAGTTTATTGTTCAAAATCACTTCCCTAGCATTACTTTGACTTCGCCAGGTGGATGGGTAAGTATATGTGAATAGGGCATGTTAGCCTATCTACAAGAGCAATGGCTAGTTTTGCCACTGAATTGAGCAGATTCAGTGACAGATTTGGAGAATCTCGTCACTAGCAAGAAAGCAAGAGAATGCAGAGTGCCCTTAAGAACCAGAGATTCCTGAACCAGCCAGACATACAGGAGATCAGCAGCAGCAGCCAAAGCAAAGCGCCAGAGATACAACATGAAGTAGATCTTAGGACCAGTACCCCATGGAACCAGAGCTAGGAGTCTTTGCCCAAGTTTGTTGTAAGACTGGAGTGAACAGCTATATTTAGCAGGACTGAGAGCTTTATAACACTGACTTAAAGCTGTGCAGCTCAAGGCAAGGTGTCTGTGAGCACATTTCAGAAGCTGTCTTGAATGAGTGACTATATCTTGCTGTCAACCCAAATTACAGTCTTTTGACGTACTTAATATGGTTCTGTGTGGTCTGTGAGTTATTACAACAGATTTTGGATTCAATAGAGCAGTAAGTATGATGTTGGAATTAGTGTAGAAAGAGGTGTGGGAGCACTAGGGGAGTGTTTGACCTCATGGAAATTGGTTATGTCTTGTAGCTGTTGTTGATGAGGACAGTTCTCCCTTGTATAGGTGGAGGTCAGATATGGCTGTCCCCACACCTCCATTGCTCTTTTTACAAATATGTCTTGATTTCTTGACTACTACTTCTATGGGTATTTGTAGATCAAAACAAACTGAAATCCTGGACAACTTCAATGAGTTTAGTCCACTTAAGAAGATTTCCGTTTTCTTGATTTTAATGAGTAATCCATACTCAAAGCTAAAGTTTTTAAATTTTCTTCAAGTCTTTCACGTCTTCTTCACTAGATTGTTGTATCTTCCTCAAATATTGATGCCACAAAATTCTTCATATAGTCCAGGGTTTTTTCCAAACTGTTTGCTCAGCATATATATTGAGCTACATTTAATAGGTATAATGAATTATTATAAACCTGATACATACTTGGCCTGCATTTTTTTTTCGTATTATCTTGTTGTGTTTGAAAAACTATTTCTTGGTTGATGTACTTGGTTGAGGTTCTGCATGAGCATAATTTAGCCCTCTGGAATTCTCATTCTTTTCAATGTTATCCTAAATTTATTATTATCTATACATAGAGTTGCTATGAGTCACAGGTGACTTGACGGCATATAACAACAACAACAAAAATGTT
The DNA here is from genome assembly GCF_000299155.1 of Elephantulus edwardii. Classification (NCBI taxonomy): domain Eukaryota; kingdom Metazoa; phylum Chordata; class Mammalia; order Macroscelidea; family Macroscelididae; genus Elephantulus; species Elephantulus edwardii. The sequence continues at coordinate 7,051,286 of NW_006399860.1, read as the reverse complement.
ATACTATGGTAACTTGCTTGTTGCTGTGATTCTAGAAACTACACCACCAGTACTTCAAACACCAGCAGGGCCACCCATGGTGAACAGGTTTCAATAGTTCCCAGTCTAAAATGGAATGGCATGTAGAACTAGCCAATCACTTCATAAATAATAAGACTTTGAAAGATCTATGAATAGCAGTGGAATATTTTTAGAGATAGTGCCACAAAATGAGCCCCTCAGGTTGGAAGGCATGTAAACTATGACTGGAGAAGAGCTGCCTCCTCAAAATGGAGCATACCCTAAAATAGTAAAGCATGGACATAGATGGAGTAAAGCTTTCATCCAAAAAAAGATCTTTATTTGCTGAAATGGTGTGATAAAGAATGAGGGCACAGAGCTGAAAACGTCCATTAACAACTACAACTTGGAAGGTGCAAAGTACAAATCTAGGAAAATTGGAGGCAGTAAAAATGCAATGCAATGCAATGCAATGCATAAAGATCAATATTCTAGACATGGTTGTTAAGTGGTATAGAGTCAGAACCAACTCATTAACCCTCCACTGCATTTTTTAGAGCTATAAATTTCACAGGGTTTGCCCATCTTTCTCCTGCAGAGCAGCTGGTGGATTCAAACTGTGTCTTTGGCATGGCAGCATAACTCCTTACCACTAAGGCAATAAAGGTCCCTTAGTGAGCTAAAATGAATTGGCATTGTCCATGCTGAATCAGATAATCACATGATTTGCTATGGTGGCAATGAAAAATTAAAAAGGAATGGTGTCATATTTATATTCAAATATAAAATTTCAAGATATGTCATTCTAAAATATAAGTGTCAATGACAGACCATAATATCCATATGCAAACAAAGAATAGCTAATGTGATTATTACTCAAGTATGTGCACAACTATATAAATCAAAGCAAAGGCAAAATAAAGGGGTGTTGAGAAGTTATAGTTGATATAATAAAGAATAAAATATGAATCCATATTATAACTTTATGTTCATATACCAATTAGTCAAGAAGAGAAATAAGGAGATTATGAGTAGCATTAGGGAAATTATAAAGAAAAGCTCATTTGTACAGGAAAATAATAAAATATCTAAATGCAACTATTTTAAAATTAGAAATAAAACAAAAATATGTGAACAGAGTTTAAACTTTAGGAGTCAACATTGTAAAAATAACTAAAATGACAGGCTCTTCGATCTGTTCTTGACAATGTGGAAAGGGAAAGGAATAAGTACTACGTTCCCATATTTCTTGTAAAGTAACATTGAAAGTCAATGAGAAAAATTTGTTTTAGAACATGAAAATGAGACACAGGTTCTTAAAAGGATGTAGTAGCTTTACATCAAGCCCTGATTCTACCTGTGTAATTTGAAAACTCTCCTAACACACCCTACTGCTGTTGTTGTTAGATGGTATCAAGTCTACTGCAATTTATGGTAACCCTGTGAAGAACAGGATCTGAACCTTGGCACAAGCCCTTTCCTGTGACATGATCTCTGTCATTCTCAAGCCCACTGTGGCAGTAATTGTACCCATCTATTTTGTTGAGGGTCTTCCTCTTTGTCACTGAAATTCTCTCTACCCTTCCCAGTATGATGTGTCTCTCCAAAATCTGGTTCCTTGGAGTAATATGATCAAAGTAAAAGCCGAGTCCAATTCAGAGCGACTTTCTAACACCTTTCCAAGGCTGAAAATCCTTAGGGGAGGAGGCTGCTCATCTTTGTCCCCTTCGAGTACCTGATGGCTTTGAATCATCGACCTCTAGGGTTAGTCTCCTGACACAGTATGTCATCACGACTCCTACCATTGTTTATGCAATAATTCACCAATTCTGACAACCTAGAAAATTAGATTGTGATATAACAAACAGATAAACTAGTAACAGCTTCTAAAAGTATATGTTGTTGTTATAATGTGGTTGTTGTTGTTGTTGTTAAGTGTCTTCGAGTTACTTGTGACTCATAGTGACCCTATGTACAACAGCCTTGAAACTTGCTCTATCAGTACTGTGCCAGACACACCTACCCTCATTACCCTAGTCACTGAATCAATCTATCCTAACGATGGTCTTCCTCTCTTTTTCCTTTCCTCCACTCTTCCAAGCATGATGTCCCTCTCCAAAGACCAGTCGCTCCTTGCAACATGCCCAGGTATGTCAGACAAAGCCTCAGAATTCTTGCCTTCAAAGAACAGCACGGTTTCATCCTCTCTAGGATGAACCTGTTTGTTCTCCTGGTAGTCCATGGTATATTCAACACTCTTCTCCAGCACCACAGCTCAAAGACATCAATTCACTTTCTATCATCCCTAGTCACTGTCTAGCTCTCTGATGCACAGCACTCAACTGAGAAGACTATGGCATGGATCAGGCAAACCATAGTGCCCAGACTGACATTGTTACTCTTCAGTACTATGGAGAGGTCCCTGACAGCTGACTTTCCCTATCCAATTCACCTTTTGACTTCATGGCTGCTGGTACCAAAAGTATATGTTAAAAAAAAATTATTCTTTGAGGCTAACAGGTTGAGAACTTCAACCTTATAAGGAGTCTTTCTAACACTGCCCTTATGTACTAAAAAGGACACTTCTCCCTTTTAAAGTACTAGAAAATTAATGTTCACTTTCTATTATTTTCTTTCCTGTCATAATTTAATAGCCTAGATGGTAAAGAGTTTGGCTTTTGTTTCTTGCTAAAAGTTGGCTGTGTAAAACACTAACTACTAATCACAGTTAGCTTTTCAAATTTCAACGAATTAAACTTGAATAAAATTTAAAATCAATTCTTAAAAAAACGTGTAAAATACATGCTCTAGAAATAGGATAATATAGTTAAGTCAGACAGTGAGAGACCTCATTATTATGTGGAAAAGACGTAGAATATAGAAAAATTATAGAAAAGATATATAGAAATGTGGAAAATATAAAGCAAAAAGAAAAAATAAATAAGAAAATCTTTGCCAATATAGAAGTCAACAATAAAATGGGTTAATGCATTAGTAAGGAAATCAAGACATCCTGGATTCTTACCACATCTCCACCTTTACCTTCATCCATAAAAACTTGAATCTATTATATGGAGTAAATGTCCACTTAAGGTGTCCACTAATGTATTTGTGTTGGCACTGACATAGGCACATGCACACACACAGTGAAAGCTTTGAGTCTCGGTATTTGCTAGGATTGTCCTTTTTTCCTTGGTGTATTCTGTCGTCGAAAGTGTGCAGCCTTAACATATTTCTATCACTTATACAGAGGTAAACTGTTGTTTTCCCTTTTTAACAGGTCTGCACCCCCCCCCCAGGTTCCGGCTTTCACAAGTTTGTGTGTCTGTGTTTAAACTCGCTATTTAATCTGATAGATTAAATAAATAGACTATGGCAAAACCCCATACACATGTATTTATATTATGTACTAGATAAAAAGATATATTTTGTTTCAATTAATGGGAAAAAAACTCAGCAACAAAACCGACCATACAAAGCAAGCATAGTAAATTTATTTTTTAAAAGTCAACAAACAACATTATTTTGTGGATAGACTTGACTGTCATACATATGCACATACACTCATTCTCTCACACAAAGCTACAATACATTACCTTCTTCTCTGAAGTTTGGTATAGAAGCAACCTTGAATGATTTTAACCGCTTTTAATACAGCTAAATAATCTTTCCGTGCTCTGCAACATCTATACCAGGCTTGAATCTTGCAAGCAGCTTTCATTTTATGTATAGATTTCCTGGTTTTATATCTTTTCCACACAGCCTGTTTAACACGTAAGAAAAGCAAAAGTGGAGTGAATGCTCTATTTTTTCTTTTCTTTTTTTTTTAAATTTAGGTTGTTTATTTTTCATTTCAATGAACATCTACAGAGATTTTGGGATTCCATTCATTCATTGTTGCACCCTTCTCCCCG
>NW_006399860.1:7043955-7047197 GCF_000299155.1 Elephantulus edwardii | reverse complement strand
AGACTTCAATGCCGTAAACACATTTCATCCAGTTTTTCTCAGTCTTACCCCCACCCCAATGCCAGCCTCATTCTACAACAGTGGCACCAAATAGCATTTGTCCCTTTGTGACTGAGATACCTCACTCAGCATAATATCCTCCAGGGTCACCCATTTTGAATAATATTGCATGAGTTCCTATTTTTTCTTAAAATTTAAGGATTGATATTAAAGGCGTTTAAAAAGTTTAACACATTGTTAAAACCCATTGTTGTTTAATGCATTATGACTCATAGTGACCCTCCATCAGGTTTTGAGCCTGTGAATCTTTATGGAAGATCATCCATTGTTCTTTCTTAGTGGCTGCTGGCTTCAACTTCTGACCTTTCAGTTGGCGGTGCAATACGTAAGGCACATAGATATTGATGAACTGCAAAAATACAATCATATTATACTTAGCCTACTAGCATCATCCGTCATGACTCATGATGAGCCCTTTGAATTATATAACTAAAACCTTGGTGCTTACTACCTACCTTGAATGCCTAAGTGTGGTCTTACAAAAACCTTGTGACTGGCTATCAACTCAGCCTAAAATAAATTTTAACTAGCAAAAGATTTTAATGAAATGTACAGAGACTTGAAGTTCTAAAACCAAAAGAGAACACTAATCTCTCAAAGTGAAAGAACTAAAATAATTTTTTAAAAAAAATCAAATCTTCTTGCACAGCAATACTAAAGATCCTATGGGCAAACTATTTAATAATGCAGAAATATCAAAAGATAAAAGGAATATAAAGAGTCACTATACCAAATGGAATTAGTTTCAGGAATGAACATCTGGTCAAAGACCAATAATACTAAGTGAAGAAGTCCAAGCTACACTGAAGACATTACCAAATAATAAGGTCCCAGGAATCAACAGAATATTAACTGAGTGTTTCAGCAAACAGAGGCAACCCTGGATGCATTCACTATTCTATGTCAAGAAATTCTGAAGACAGCTACCTACCAACCAACTGAAAAAAAAAAAAAAGAAAAATTAAACAATGTCATTAATATCATATGCAATCAAAATCTTGACCATTTTTTAAAAATGCTAGAATAGTACCTCAACAGAAAACTTCTAGAAATTCAATCTAGATTCAAATGAGATCTTGGAACAAGGGATATCACTACTGATGTTAGAGAGATCTTGGTGGAAAGCAGAGAATATCAAAGTGAGATTTCCTTGTTATTAGTTACTATGAAAAGGCAACTGTAGATTACAATAACATATGGGCAATATTGAGAATAGAAATTTCAAAACTTTTAATTGTGGTCACACAAAATCTGTACATATACCAAGCAGTCTTCCTTGGGTTAGAATAAGGTAAGACAGTATGGTTCAAAATCAGGTAGGTGTGTATTAGGGTTGTATCTCTTTTCTAAACTGATTCAATCTGTATGCTGAGCAAATAATTTAAGAAGCTGGACTATATGAAGAAAAATAAGGCACCAAGATTGGAGGAAGACTCAACAACTTGCATTATGTAGATGACACAACTTTGCTTGCAGAAACTGAAGAAAACTTAAAAGCACTTAATGAAGTTCAGACTACAGCCTTCAGAATGGATTACAAGTCATCAAGAAAACAAAAATCCTTACAACCAAACCAACAGGCAACATTATATAGATGGAGAAAAGACTGAAGATTTAAAGGATTTAATTTTTATCTAGATCCACAAATCAACCACCATGGTAGCAGCAGTCAAAAATCAAAAGATGTGTTGCACTGTGAAAATCTGTTGTCAGGGACTTCTTTAAAGAGCAAGGATGTCAACTTAAAGACTAATATGTGACGGCTCAAATTATGCAGTGATAGTTGCACTATGAATAAGGAAGAATCAAAGAATTAATGCCTTTGTACTATGGTATTAGTAAAGAGTGTTAAATATCCCATGGACTGCCAAAAGAATTAACAACAACAACAACAAAAAAAACCAAAAAAACACCACAAAAAACCCAACAACAAAATCCATCCTGGATGAACTACAAAACCAGGGTGATACTTGGAGCAAAGGTGGTAAAACTTAATCTCATATAATTTATTTAGGAATGCAGTCAGAAGGTGCCAGTCCTTAGAAAAACACATCCAAAAAAAAAGTAGAGGATCCCTGACTGCAGTGAAAGGCTTCAGTATGGCAGAGGTGGCAAGGAAGGTACAAGATAGGGGTAACATTTTCAGCTGTTGTTCCTAGGGTTGCTATAAGTCAGTCAATCCGATGGCACCTAACAACAATACTTAAAAACGGCAAAGCATGCGTGGTGATTGCAAATGTAGATATATGTCACATCCTTACCACCTCAATATATCTGAAAGTACTGAAGGAAAATTAACACACATGTCCACTTTATTCTCTCAGGAGGAAATGAAGTTTGTCTTCCTTCTGCCACAACCACCCAGCTCACATCCTAAGTCTCCTGTCCACCCTGCAGAGTGCTGAGAGCTCTTGTTTATCAAAGGACTGTCAGAACTTCCATTTTGGTAAATGTGTAGAGCTGGTTAAAAATGTAAGTGACAACTACTGTTGCCTAAGCACTTTTAGTACTTACAGTAACATGAGGAAACAAAAGTCCAAAAAGTTTAAGGGAATAGAAATATTCTTTAATTTTTACAACTATCTTTTAAGATCATTCCTAGGAACTCTACAGAAAAAGAAATAGACACTGAGAGAGAAGATTCATTACCAGAGTCAGAGAGTATAATTTGAACTCAAATCCATTTGACACTAACACTTCCGCAATATAGACTGCAGTCCTATCTTATAAAAGAATATATAAGACAATATTTTTATATGGTAAAACTTATTCATGGAATTCCCTTAACACATTAAGAATATGTCTTTAAACAACCCCGAATAAGAACGTTTTTATGTAAACCACCCACATATATGTATAAATACAGCACATCAGAAGAGAATTGCTGAAAGTCCAGGCTGGGTTTGGAAGGGGTCGTGGTACTAGGGATATTGTTGCTGATGTTAGATGGATCTAACCAGATCAGTTTGCTCGGCTCCACAGTCAACACTCTTGGCACCAGCAGTCAGGAAATCAAAAAGCGTATTACGATGGGAAAGTCTGCTGTTAAGGACCTCTCTAAAGTACTCAAGAGCAACAGTGTCTCTTTGGAGACTAAGGTATGCCTGATACAGGCCATGGTCTTTGCAATCGCTTGTTATGCATCAGAGAGTTGGACAATGACTAGGGAGGACAGAAGGAGA
>NW_006399860.1:7029232-7043785 GCF_000299155.1 Elephantulus edwardii | reverse complement strand
TGCTTGGGAGGGTGGAAGGACGGGGCAGAAGGGGAAGACCCTCTATGAGATGGATTGATTCGGTGACTGGGGTAATCGGGATGGGTGTGTCGGAGGCAGTGCGGTTGGCACAGGATAGAGCAGGGTTTAGGGCTGTTGTGCATAGGGTCGCTATGAGTCGCAAACGACTCGACGGCACCTAACAACAACAACAACAATGTATATATTCTAATTCACCATGTGCTCCATGCAAGAAAGATGAGACTCTCCTCCTGTGCAATTTATTGCCTCTGAAAACACAATGGAGGGACAGCTAATGATCAGTTTTGACTTGATGGTATATAATAACACAGCAATAACAATGTATATATTTAAAAATTAAACCAAACTCACTGCTGTTGACTCAAAAGTATGGTGACCCGCCATCAGATTTCAAAGACTAGAAATCTATTTGGAAAGAGACCATCTATATATTTTCCTAAGAGCAATTAGAGGATTCAAACCACTGACATCCTAGTTAGCAGTCCAACATATAATGTACTATTCTGCCAAGATTCTTTGTATATGAAGATATTGTTGTTAGGTGCCCTTAAGTTAACAACTCATAGTAGCCCTTAAAACAATACTCTGCACCACAACAAGATAAAGATAAATAATCTAATAGAAAAATGGGCACAGGATATGAACAGACATTTTACCAAAGAAGACATTATGATGGCTAACAAGCACATAAAGAAATGTTCAAAATCCCTAGCTCTCACAGAGATACAAATCAGAACAACTATGAGGTATCATCTCACCCCAGTCAGAATAGTAAAATTTAACAGAACAGCAAGCAACAAATGAAGGCAAGGTTGTGGAGAAACTGGAACCCTTATTCACTGTTGGTGGCAGTGTAAAATGGTGCAACCACTGTGGAAGGCAGTATGGCGCTTTCTCAAAATGTTGCAAATAGAGATCCATTTGACCCAGCAATTCCACTACTGGGAATATATCCCAAAGAGACCATAACTGACATCCAAACAGATATATGCACACCCATGTTTATTGCGGCTTTGTTCACAAGAGCAAGGAGCTGGAAACAACCTAAGTGTCCATCAACAAATGAATGGATAGAGAAGCTGTGGTATAATCATACAATGGAATACATTGAAAAACAAGGAACTCATGCAATATTATTCAAAATGGGTGACCCTAGAGGACATTATGCTGGGTGAAGTATCTCAGTCACAAAAGGACAAATACTGCATGGTGCCACTGTTGTAAAACAGGACTGACATTGGGGTTATGTGGAGACTGAGAAAGATGGGTTCAATAATGTATACTGCATTGAAACATATGAGGGAGAAAACTGTTTAAAAGGGATATGTGATTAGGTATTTTTGTCATGACAGGGGTCCAGAGCGAAGGCTGCATAATGGAGTGGATCTGGGGCGAAGGATTGTAAAATAATGAAAGAATTTTTCTTTTACTTTTCCAAGAGGGTAGTGGATATCTGGGGGAGAGGATTGGGAGGGGAGAAAAGTACAACAATGAATGAAAGGAAATCCAAAGAATCTTTAAGTTTTCATTGACATTAATAATAAATTTTTTTTTAAAAAAGAAAGAGAAAAAAACACACACAACAATACTTTGAACCTCGCCTATTTTGAGCCAGTTTCACTATCTCTGACATACCTACTTTCATTACCCCCATCACTGAGTCAATTCATCTCATCCAGGGTCTTCCTCTCCTGTGCTGGCCCTTTTACCTCCCAAGCATGATGTTCTTCTCCATGGACCGGTCCCTCCCGGCAATATGCCCAAAGTATGTGAGATAGAGCTTTACAATTCTTGCTTCCAAGGAGCAACCTGGTTTCACACTCTCCAAGAGAGAACGATTTGTTCTCTTGACAGACTCCCAAACTTTGTTGCCTAAAATCCTGACACCAGTTTGTTCCCTAGATCAAATAAATCAGAATGACTTGGATTATGAGCCAGACCTTGGTATTTTTTAAAAATTTCAGGTAAAGATAATGTGCATGTCTGGTGGCATAGTGGCAAGGAACTGCAACTACAATCCCAGAGGTGCACGGTTCGAACCCACCAGATGCTCTGCCGGGGAAGGAGGGACAATCTCCTCCTGTATCAGTCAGATCTGATTTGATGGTACACGCACCCAAAAAAAAATTAATAATAATAATAATAAAATAAAATTAATTTAAAAAAAGACAATGTGCATGACAGCTTGTTATCACTGGTATATGCTAAAAAAAAATTATGTATACTGTCCTACAGTTAATTATTAAAATGTGGCTTTTCTAGTTACTGTGGCTTTGACTACAAGGCTTGGTAGGAATATACATATGTGGAGTGTTTGTAGTAACAAGAGAAATGGATAGTTTTGTTAACAGTGTAAATAAAGTTAAGTCACACTTTTGGAGTGGAAAGATGCCAATAAGGTGGAGTATGAACAAGGAGGTTAGTCAGTTTTGTCCTGCCAATCTTAAACTGAGCAGGTTCAGCAGCAGCAAACAAGAAAGTAGCAGGAAATAGAGTAATTCTTTTTTTGCCAGAGATTCCTGCAATAGATAAGAGACCATTCCTTGGCCTCACCTGACCTGACCAGATCAGGAGCTGCAGCAAGAGGAGTAGAAGAGAACTAGAGAATGGATGTAGAGTTAAACTAGACCTCCTGTCCCATGGATCCAGAGCCAAGGCCCTTCATTCCAGCTCATTATTAGTGTTGGGGAAAGTGGAGAAGCACCGTAATTGGCAGTGCTAAGAGTTTTAGAACACTGGACAAGAACTGTGAGGCAGGCCAAAGGAATCTGAAGGTCATCGGCCTGTGAGCATGCCTAAAAAGCTAACTTGACTGGAGAACTATATCCTAACTATTTCTACTTTAACTTCTTGTTAGGTGTCATCTAGTCGAGTATGATCTATAATGATCCTATAAATAACAGATCTGAACCCTGTCTTATTCTGTGCCATCCTCACTCTTCCTGACACATTAGAGCCCATTGCAGAACTCACCAGGTCAATCTTTTCCAAGCATCGTGTCTCTTTCCAAGGAATACCCCTCCTAGCAACATGCTCAAAGTTTGTAAGATGAAGCTTCATCATCCTTGCTTCCAAAAAGGACTCTAGGGGCACCCTCTCTAAGACATATCTATTTGTTTTCTTGGGTGTTCATGGGATGTTGAATGCTCTTCTGCAACACCACAGCTCAAAGGCATCAATTCTTCCGTCATCCTGACTCACTGTCCAGTTCTCAGATGCATAGCAAGTTATCAGAAAGACCATGGCCTGAATCAGGCACATATTAGACCCCAAACAAGATTATCATTACTCCTCAATAATTTGGAGAGGTCTATAACTGTAGTCTTTCCCAGTGCAATATGTCTCCTGATTTCCTGACTGCTAGTACCAAAGATGTTAATCATGAACTGGACCCAAGTAAGATGAAGGTGTTGACAGTGTCAATCTTTTCTTCATCTATCATAATGTTGCCTTTTGGTCCTGTGATAAGAGCTTTTCTTGACATTGAGATAGTCTATATCAAAGGCTGTATTCTTTGATCTTCTACAACAAGTGCTTCAAGTCCTCCTCACTTTCAGCAAGCAAGGTTGTGTCATCTACATAATATAGGTTATTGATGTGTCTCCTTCCGATCCTGATGACACATTCCTCTTCATAGAGTCCCGCTTCTTGAATAATTTGCTCAGCATTCAGAGTGAATACACATGGAGAGAGACTACAGCTCTGACCCACTCCTTAATTTTAAACCATGTAGTGGGAGTTCTGGTGACCTAGTGACAAGAAGCTGCACTGCAATCCTGAAGGCACGTGGTTGAAGGTCCCCAGCTGCTCTGCAGTAGGATGGGTAATCTCCTCCCATGTGATGAACTATCTCTGAAAACACACTGGAGGGTCAGCTATGGGTCGATTCTGACTCTATGGTACACCACAAGTGTTGCCTTGCTTTGTTTGCACAACAGCCTCCTGGTCAGGTACAGATTAGGATTAGGGCTTAGGGTTACTCTCCTAATAAAAACCATAATCATGAGGTCAGTGAATTCTGTGTGGCCACTGCAGTGGATTGCTGGATGCTGCAGTAGAGGTGTAAGAGCCTTGGAGTAACAGCTGGTATTAGAAGTGTCAGAAGTAGGTGAAAGCAGGAGGTAATGTCTTGCCTCAGAGGAACCAGTTTTGTGCCAGTGTTGTTGATGGGGACTAATTCTTTCCCTTTGTTGAGAGAGTGGAAATCGCGTACCACCACGCCCAAATTAAGACACAATGCTTTTTTCAGTGCAAAATACCATCCAATAATTCAATCTCATAAATCAGGAAACCTCTCCACTTTCTTAGTATTGTTATTTTTGGTTTTTCTGCCATTTAAAATTAAATATAACCCTAAATGGTACATCCAATTAACATTTTCCAATCCTTAATGTCTTTACAGCATTTGAAAGTTAAATCCTGGAATGTATTCTGCAATATGCATACTCTTGGTCCTTTTTCTTTTTGATACCGTGTCTTAGTTTTCTTCTTTCTAAGAGCTTTTACTAGCTACTCTTCAGCATGCCTTTAAATTCTGATGTTATCCAGATGTACAAAGTCTTTTACCCTTTGTAAATATTCTTCAGAGTTGATACAATCATACAATCATGGCCATGACTACAATTACCCTGTCCTTGGAGAGGGACATCATGCTTGGGAGGGTGGAGGGACGGCACAGGAGGGGAAGGCCCTCTATGAGGCAGATTGATTCAGGGACTGGGATAATTGGGATGGGAGTGTCGGAGACAGTGCGATTGACACAGGACAGAGCAGAGTTTAGGGCTGTTGTACATAGGGTCGCTATGAGTCGCAAGCGACTCGATGGCACATAGCAACAACAACAAGTCAAACTCTGAAATCTATATTAGTTTTCTGATCCAGACATACAAGGCAGCTGTCTATGGGACAATTCAACTTGGACATCTGCTAGATATTTCAGACTTCATGTAGTCTAAACTCAATTATCATCAGTTTCTAAATCTACTCCTGCCTTTGTTATTTCCATGAATGACACCATCTGTCTAGCGACTTAAGTCATAAACACAGCACAAGGTCCTTGTTTATGTTCTATATCCTGCCAATTCTAGCTTTCAAATGAAATTCTCACAGCTCCATAGAGCTGTTAAAATGAACTACCAATATCTTTCACCTGGTCTACTGCCAATACTCTCTTAAATTGGTATCCATGCCTCTAGTTTGTGCCCCTGCCAGAGTTCATCTCCCACACTGCTATGAGAGTAATTTTATTAAAAAAAAATAAGAATCTAGCCTTTTCTTATTTAAATAGCACTTCTCATTGAAGGATAAATTATTTACTATGTCTTAAAAAATCATCCACAGTCTTACTTTCTCTACTACCAACTTAGCCTTCTATCACTCTTGTTAATAAACTATACATTCTCTCAGGGTATAAGGAGTAAGGAGTAGTAAGGAGTTGTGCTGTGCTACCAGACCAAAGGTAAAAAATTCAAATCCTCCAGTGGCTCCATGGAGAAAATGGGTAATCTCCTCCCATGTGATTTACAACCTCAAAAAACCTGCTTGAAGGTCAGCTTTAAGTCAGTTCTGACTATGATAATGAGGGTTTTTTTGAGATGTATGTTTTTATATTTGGACTCTCTCAGTATCTCCTATGTGGGAAATATTCCATATATTTTACTTGGCTAATTTCAGTTAGGGAGCTCTGGTGGCCTAAGAGCTGCACTGTAATCCCAAAGGCACATGGTTTGAGTCAATAATCTCCTGAGATCAACTGCCTTTGAAAACCAACTGGAGGGTCAGGTATGGATCAGTTCCAACTTGATGGCATACAATTACATTTTAAATTCAGGGAGTGCTCGTGACCTGGTGTGTAGGGTGTTGTGCTGCTAAATCATGGGCCTTGTTTCTGATTTACAGCCTTGGAGACCCAGTGGAGGAACAGCTATTAGTTGGTTCCCACTCAGTGTAATGGTATTGAAGAGAATTTCAATTCTTATTTCACCTCAACATCTCAAGTTAAACCCACTTGTTTTAGGAAGCATTTTCGGATCCCAAGAATTAGCCTACATCCCCTTTCTGTTTCCAGTAACACAATTAAAATTGTTTTTCCTTGCTAAATTAAAGCAATTGAAGACAGCAAGTAAATACAGCTTATTCACAGTCTATTCCATTCACCCCATAATGCATCTTGCATATAACAAGAATCATCATTTGTTAAATAAAAAGACTTTCTTGAAGCTTAGCAGCAACCTAATAAGCTATCGCACATAGGTTCCAAGTCCAGTTGATTGTAAGAGAAATTTATTCATAACATTATTGTCTACATCTACATTTTCCTCTTAACATTAGCAAGTAACTCGTTCCTAATATTTTTAAATATTAATTTAAATATTTTTGAAAATATTTTATCTGACCTGTAAGTATAAGAAGAACACCTCACATTATACTTAAAGGTTTGGATAAAACAAAATAATATGTGCTCTGGAAGCCCGAGTGCTAAACTTTCCTAGTAAAGAGTGCTGTCAAGTATGACTCATAGGGCCCCGATTAACAGCCGTCTTGAATCCTGACCTATCCTGTGCCATCTTCACCATCTCCAAAACACTCAAATTTACAGCTGAAGTCAATATGTCAATCCATCTCATCCAGAAGTTTTCCTTTCCTTCACTGACCCCCGCCCCCACCTTTCCAAGCAAGATATCCCTCGTCAATGAACAGCCTCACCTAACTACATCACCAAAGCATGAAAGACGGAGCTTCACATTCTTTGCTTCCAGGAGAACTCTGGTTGCACCCTCTCTAACATCTTTGTTCTCTTGGCAGTCCATGAGATATTCAGTACTCTTCTCTAGCACTACAACCCAAAGGCATCAATTCTTACTGTCAAGAACTCTCAAATTCATTGCTGTCTAGTTGGAACTTACAGAAGGCTGGTTGCTCATCTTTCTGCCCTGGAGTCACTGGTAGACTTGAATTGACAGAGAGGCACACTATTAGCAGCACAACTCCCTGTGGACTGTACCACTGGAATTCCCCAGGGTTATCCTATTTGATCTAAATCATAAAAAACAGCACCTTTAAAAAATCTTAAATAGCCTCCTTAAATTAAAAACAATTTTGCTAGACAGACTTCAGCAGTCAAACTACATAGTATTAAAATTCTTCTAAGAGTGCTAAAATTAACACCTTCTGAAATATGCGAAGCCCAAGCTGGCCATGACCAGAACAATCTCAGTTCTGTGTGATTTTAACTTAATCATGATTAGTGCCTCTCTTCTTACTCAGATCTTCCACTACAGAAGATATGGCCACACAGCCAAGTAGCATTCTATAATAATTAATTTAAATTGAAGTTAAGCAGAGTATCAGAGGAATGTCTGTGTTTCATTGACTATGCAAAGGCATTTGACTGAGTGGATCACAGCGAATTGTGGCTAATCTTGAGAACACCACCACCTGCCTGTGCCCCTGACAAACCTATACTCGAGCCAGGAGGTAGTCATCAGAACAAAGCAAAGAAACACTGCATTGTCCAAAATCAGAAAAGGGTGTGTCAGGGATGTGTCCTGTCTCCATATCTTTTCAATCTGTATGCAGAACAGATCATTTGAGAGACTGGATATTATGAGGAAGAATGCAGCATTATGATTGGAGGAAGACTCATCAACAACCTGTGTCACACAGGATGACACAACCTTACTTGCTGAAAGTAAGAAGGGCCTGAAATATTTGTTGCAGAGGGTCAAGGACTATAGTTTGCAATATGGATTGAAGCTCAACATTCAAGAAAACAAAGATTCTCACCAATGGACCAATTGGTAGCATCATGATAGATGGAGAACGATTAAGATTGTTAACAATTTCATCTTGGCTGGTTCTACACTCTTAACATTCTTGGCACCAACAGTCAGGATATCAAAAGACAAATTACATTAGGTAAATCTGCTGTCAGGGACCTCTCCAGAATGTTAAGGAGCAAGGATGTCAGTCTAGAGATTAAGGTGCACCTGATCCAGGCCATGGTCTTCAGAATTACTTGCTTTGTATCAGAGAGCTGAACAATGATCAAAGATGACAGTAAAATTGGTGTCTTTGAGATGTGGTGTTGAGGAAGAGTAATGAACATGCCATGGACTGCCAAGAGAACTAACAGATCTGTCTTGGAGAGGATGAAATCAAACTGCTCCTTGGAGGCAAGGATTTTAAGACTCTATCTCACATACTTTGGACATGTAGCCAGGAAGAACAAGCTTTGAAAAAGGATATCATGCTTGGAAGGGTCAAGGCACAGCACAAGAGAGGAAGACCCCAGATGACTGGCACAATAACCGGGGTAATGAAGGTAATTGTGTCAGAGACAGTGAGATTAGCTCCAGATAGATCAGAGTTTAGAGCTATTCTGCATAACGGTCACTAGGAGTTATAGTCGACTCAGTGGCACATAACAACAAATCGAATTTATAAATTCCAAAAAATAATGGTAAAAACTACTAAAGTTTCATATTAAAAAATATAAATACCTGAATTTTTATGGCACTATCCTTAATTTTCTGAAACTTCTGTCTTTGTAGAAAGCCTCTCACTCTTGCTTGAATAATGATAACACTGATTCTGATTTGCAAATAAACTTGTCTTTGATGTCGGGCACACAAAAACGCTCGGTAATAATGCTGTAAAACCAATGCTGCTTTTCTATACAACAAAAACCGTTTTCTGGCTTGCCATGTCCTGAAATACTGCTGTAAAGTAATAACAGCTCTTTTTTGCTGATAAAATCTTCTCTGGTACACAGCCATGTGAAGGAAGGACTGGATGCGTAGGGCAGCACACTTCTGTCTTTCCAGTTTTCTTCTAACCATTTTACGAAATGCTCTTTGAATCGTCACCGCTGCCTTTCTCTGAGAAAGATATTCAGCTTTCTGTGAACGAGCAATCAGAGCAGCTTTATACCATGTTTGAATCCTGACTGCAGCATGTTGAGCAGCTTCATAGTGCGTCTTAGTTTTATAACAGTGGAATGCAGATTGGGGAACAATGGCTGCGGTCTCTTTCTCAGACAGGTGTTTTGATTTCTGTTGAACTTTCATGCCTCTGAAAGCAGCCTGAATGGTTCGTGCAGATTGCAGGAGTGCTAAAAATCTGCTTCTTTCAGATTTCATTCTGATATATGACCTATAATAGTTCTGTATAATGATAACTGCAGTTTTCCTTGCATTGTAAACCGTTCTAGCCCTGTGCATTCGGTAGAATGACTGAATTTGTGTGGCAGCCAGGTGCATTTTCTGGACATCTCCTTGTACCTCAAAGGCTCTATAACAAAACTGTGCACATATAACTGATTGAGTACGCATTTGCACTGCCATGTGTGCCCTGTATCTTCTTTGAGCAAAAACTGCTGCTTCTCTAAGCTGGAGATAATACCTTCTTTCTTTAAAGGCTTTAAAATACTTCTGAATAACAGTGGCAGCCTGATGTTCTCTCTGAATTTGCTTTCCAAAGTTCATGCCCTGAAGAACTTCCTGACTACAAGTTGTTTCTTTCATGACCACAGATGCCTGAAGAGCTTTGTTTTTGTTTTTATTTGCTCTGTATCTTCCTTGTGTTACTTTGGTAGCCCACTGAACCCTTTGGTAGAAAGAATACTGTCTATACATTCTATATGTGCTTTGTATGATAACAGCAGCTCTGTGCTCTTCCCATAAGAGCTGACTTGCTTTCATTCCCTCATATGCTGTATGAATGGCCACCGCAGAATTCTGTTGTCTGATAGAGTTTTCTCTTGATAATTTTGCAGCTCTGTAAGCACGGTAATGTTGCTGAATTAGAACTGAGGCACGTTTATAAGTCTGATACCTCACATACATCCTGTGCATTCTGAAAGTAGCCTGAATGAGTGCTGCAGCCCTGTGCATGTCCTGCTTCTCTTTCTTTACCATCAACCTTCTATTCAAGGACTGGGTTTTAATGGCATCCTTTTCTAGAAACTGTTGTGAACTGTGCCTTGCACGCACATTTGTGCGATATCTTCTCTGAACCCAAATAGCTGTTTTCTTCAGAGATAGGAATCTCCTCCTCATCATTAGAGTTCTGAACTTTCTCTGGATAAGAGTTGCTGCTAAATGTCTAATTTTTAAATCTCTCCTAGCTTTCATTCCCCTAAAAGCGGCTTGAATGCATATTGTTGAATGCTTCAATTTGTTATACCTTTCAAATTGTACATTTCTTGCCTTTACTGCCCGGTATCTGTTCTGTACTGTTTTTGTTATTTTCTTTAACTCACTGAAATACTTTTGCTCCCTGTACCTTCTATATTGTGTCTGAATGAGTGTTGCTGCAGTGTGCATCTTTCTTAGGGTCTGCCTGACTTTTAAACCTCTAAACCTTGCCTGAATAATATTAACAGCTCTCAAAATGGACAAGTATTTCGCACGCTGTATTTTACCTTGACAGTATGCTCTATATTTTACTTGAATTACAATAGCAGCTCTTCTCATTGCATGGTATCTTACTTTTGACTGGCGCATTTTAAACATGGCTTTCATAAAAGTGGCTGCCATGTGCATATGCTGAATGTGCCTTCTTACTCTGGCACCTCTATAAACAGCTTGAATCTTAATTGCTGCATTCTTTAACTTACAATAGTCCCTATATTGTTGTTTTGCAATCTTACTAGCTCGATACCATCTCTGAATTGTAATAGCTGACGCTCTCTGTGATGCATAGGTCTTTTGGGCTTTATATGCTTTATATTTAGATTGTATAGTGACTGCAGCTTTATTGTTCTCTCTTAATTTTTTTCTCACTTTTACACCCCGGTAAACTGACTGTAAAGTGACTATAGCCACTTTTGTTTTCAAATACAAATGACGCTGCTTGTGGCCAATCCTGTAAGCCCTATATTCCATTTGAATCAGAAGCACAGCTTTTTTAATGGCTCTCCATTTCTTTTGTTGTACATGCATCCTATAGTGTGACTGGATTGTAACTGCACATTTGTGTTGCCTTTGAATCTGTCTTCTTACTCTTCTTCCCTTCCATGCAGCTTGAAGCATTAGTGTGGCACGACGGAGTTCAATGTACTCCATTCGTTGCTTTTTTCCTGTAGTTATTGCTCTCAGGTGTTGCTGGATCACTAATGCTGCTCTTTTTAATGACCGAAACTGTTTCTGGGCCTGGCTCTTTCTAAAAGCAGACTGAATCTTCACTGCAGCATTATGTTCTCTTCTGATCTGTCTCCGAACTGTCCAACCACGATAAATGGATTGGAGAAGGATTACAGCTGCTCGAGTCTTTAGAAAAAGTGTTCTTGCATTATAAACAGGTTTGTATATCCTGTACCATCTCTGAATTTTGATAGTTGACTGAAGCACAGATTGATATTTCATTCTTTTACTATAGCCTCTAAAAGCAGTCTGAATTTTAAGAGCAGCTGTGGATTGTTGTTTGATTAGCTGGCGTACTTTATAACCTCTGTAGGCTGCTTGTAAACAGGTAGCTGCTTTTTTGACTTGCAAGAAGTGTTTCCTCTGATTGACTTGTGCTTTGTTTGCATGATAATAATTCTGAATGACAAGAGTTGCTTTATAAATTTTCAGGTAGTTTTGCCGGATCTTCCTCATCCTGAAATAAGACTGTAATGAAATGGCAGCTCTCCTTTGCAACTTTATCTGCTTTCGCACCAGATAGCCTCTCACATAAGCTTGTAGTCTGACACAAGATTTCTGCAGCTGCAAATATTCTTCTCGCTTTACCGCAGCAAGTTTTTTGGAACGGTACCTGTGCTGGATACACAGTGCTGCTTCTTTTAACTTTAGAAAGTATCTGCGTGTTTGTTTCATTTTGACAATTGATTGTAATTTTATTGCTGCATTTTTTAGAGTCATAAAATTTTTATGGGCAATATAAGCCCGGTAATAGGACTGTATCTTTACAACAGCTGTTAGGATACGTATAAACTTTTTCCTAGCTTGCATCCCTCGATATGCAGACTGAAGAACAATAACAGCAGAACGTGCTTTCTGGTAAGAAGCTAGGATCTTCTTGGCCGAGATGTAAGCTCGGAAATGAGCCTGAATTATAAGGGCAGCTTTCCTCATTTTGTGGTATCTCTGTAGTTGTTGATATTTTCTTATGTGTGCCTGCAATTTGATCACCATCTTCTTGAGGTTTGCAAAGCGAAGTTGTTCTCTTTTCATTCTCCAGTAAGACTGTAAAACACAAGCAGCTCTATTCTGTCTCTGTTGATCCCTCGCTTTCATTCTTCTAAAAGCAACTTGCAGCTGAATGGCTGCAGCTCGTTTCTGCAAATACTGGGTACGTTCATTTTTTCCTTTTAGGTATGCTCTGTAGTACTTTTGGATAGTAAGAATTGACTCTTTCTTTTTCTTATATAACTTTTGGATTTGAAAGCACCTAAATCTTCTCTGAATGAGCACAACACAAGATCTAATATGAGTATAATTCCTTAATTCTTTGTGCATTCTATACCATGACTGAATGACAATAGCAGATTTTTCTTCTTTAGCTCTTTTCCTGGCTTGCCATTCCCTGAAGGTTCTTTGCAGAATGACTGCAGCTTTTGTTTGTAATTGTATTTTCTGTTGCCTCCATCTTCTGAACATTAACTGGATTTTAAGAGTTGATGATTTCAGCATTTTGTATCTTTGTTGATCTTGTTTTCTCCTGAAATTAGCACGCCAATGCCTCTGAATTACAAGTGTTGCCCACCGGTATCTTTTGTAAGAAGTAACAGCAATAATCATTCTTATCCTAGATTGCAGGATGATTGAATAATGTTTCAATTTCAGAAATCTTTTTCTAGTAGAGTATCTTCTCCAATACCCCTGAGAAAGATAAGAAAAAGAAAAATGTAAGACAGATAAAGCATTCTAAAAATAATGTATTTTTAAGTAACAATTTTTCTACACTCCTTCTTAAAAACCAGCACAAGGTATTATAAACTCAGCATATGTTTTTGCCAGCAATTGCTTATTTCTTTTGTTTGTAGTCTAGTTTGTACACTGATGTGGTCAGTTCAGAAATACTTGTCACACTTTTTAATTTATATTCAGATTCCATAAGAAATAAAAGCAAGATTATTTTATACCAGGATCAAAAGAGAAAAATACAACCTATTTTTTGCTACCTACTATTTACTACAAATTCATGTCTGATTCTTGTATTTCCCCTTTTATTCAAGGGTATAGGCCATATTATAGTTACTGTTTTTAGGTACTGTCAAGTCAAATACAACTCATACTGACCCTATAAACAAAAGATCTGGACTCTGTTCTATCTTGTGCCCTCCTCGCACTTCCTGACTCACATATGAGAGCTGTAATATAAATAAGGATGCCAGAAAAGAATTGATGTCTTTGAGCTATTGTGTTGGAGAAGAGCACTGAACATCCCATAGATGGTCAAGAGAACAAAAAGATATGTCTTGGAGAAGGTGCAGCTGGAGTGCTCTTTGGAGGCAAAAATGATGAAGCTTTGCCTCACATACATTGGACATGTTGCTAGGAGAGGCTATTCCTTCAAGAGAGACATGATGCTAAGATATAACTGGTAACTGTTATATGATGGATTGTACATAACGGCACTGCAGGCTCCAAGGTAATACAGGAATTTGAGGAAATAAAGGAGCTTAAGTCATTATTTTCATGGAGAAAGTACTTCTCCTCCTATATAGGAATTTTAAATACATGATTAAAGAGCAAAAATAAGAAATGACTTGAGAAGTGAAAAACTGTATCGTTGTACACTCTCTGCCCAACACACATTCTCTGATTCAGAAATAAAACAGAACAATGGAGCTACAAAGTCTAAAGCTGATTCTATTTGCTAATATCTAAGCTGACAGCATGCCAGAGATCAAGCTCTGGAAAGTAAAGAGGCAATGAAACCCTTCTTTCATCTAAACATTACCAGGATTACACAGCTATTCCCTAGTGCTGGGGCCCTCCCTCTTCCTCACCACACCCCACCCCATGATGAATGCATATGTGGTTTACCCAAGCACACTTATACATAGGTAAGAAGCAGAGAAACTGCGTTCTGCTGACTTTTTTACTCTAATTTTGCCCCAGTAACAACAAGAAATGGTAAGTACTCCCCACTATTTCTCCATGAAGTTAATATACTAATTAAGTATTTCTGACTGTTGTTGTTGTTGTTATGTGCCTTCAAGTCACTTGCGACTCATAGCGATCCTATGTACTGCATCCCTAAACTCCGTGCTGTCCTGTACCAAATGCACTGTCTCCAATACACCCATCCCAATTACCCCAGTCACAGAATCAACCCACCTCACAGAGGGCCTTCTCCTGCTGTGCCATCCCTTCACCCTCCCAAGGATGCTGTCCCTCTCCAAGGACTGGTTCCTCCTTACAAGATGTCCAAAGTATGTCAGATGAAGCCTCAGGATCCTTCCCTCCAAGGAGCAGCCTTGTTTAACCCTCTCCAGGATGAATCTCTTTATTTTCCTAGCAGTCCATGGTACCCTCAATACTCTTCTTCAGCACCACAGCTCAAAGGCATCAGTTCTCCTTC
>NW_006399860.1:7004730-7025310 GCF_000299155.1 Elephantulus edwardii | reverse complement strand
TTAAGTAAGAAAAATAAAGCACAAATAGTATTCAGAAATGAAGAACGCATACCCTTATTCTCTTTAACCCTATTTGTTTTGTTTTTGAAACATTGAGAAAGGTCAGTGTAGCTAGCTTATTTTATACCTCTATTATCACTCTTTCTAAATATTGCTACCAGCCTGTAAATTGAAATACTAATGTTTTGCTATTTAATAAGTCCACCTCCTCTCTTAAGAACTCTGCTCATTACAAATAGCAATTCCATTCAGCACTGTCACTTATCTATGAAAAATAAAGAGCCTTTATTGAGTGCTGTTGTTGATATTGATTCCAACTTCATAGAACTGACCTTCCAGCAGGTTTTTAGAGGCAGTAAATCTCAAGGGAGGAGACTGCTCTTCTTCTTTCCACAGAGCAGCTGGTGGATTGGAACCATGTACTTTTTAGTTAGCAGCTCAATTCCTTACCACTAAGCCATCACAGCTTCCTTCAGAATATGTTACTATACTACGATTTGTAGTAACATATATCTTTATTTTGTCACTGAGCATATGTTACTATAAATAAAAAATCAATATTTGCAATATTTCTTTAAAAGCCATAATATCCAAAATATCCAGAATGCAATCCAAAATTACTTGGCAAAGTTCCACCATGAAAATGTCAACTTTCACAACAATAGCTGTCATTGTGTCAACATAAAAATATAATACTTAGAAGAAAATCCATATCATTAATTTATTATTTGAAATAAGAAAGCCTCAAATCAATTAGTTAAGCTTTTCCCAGAATAACAGAAAGATGTTTACTTGTGTTTTATTGGCTATGCAAAGTCATTCCACCATATGAATCTTAACAAATTAGGACTAGCATTGAGAAGTATACTTAATTGTACTCATACAAAACCTATACACTGACCAGGAAGCAGTTGTCAGATCTGAACAAAGGAATATGTCACGTTTCGAACAGGAAATGTGTGTTTTGGGGTTGTATCCTTTCTCTATACCTATTCAATCTGTATGCTGAGCAAATAATTTCAGAAGCTGACTATAACATGAAAAATCTGGCATCAGGATTGGAACACTCAGTATCAACATGCATTATGCAGTGAACAACTTTGGTGGTAGAAAATGAAGAAGATTTGAAGCACTTAAAACAGAAATCAAAACACTACAGCCTTCGATATGAATACATCTCAACATCAAGAAAATAAACATCCTCATCACACATCATGACGAAGGCAGAAAAGCTTGAAAATGTCAATTTATTTTACTTGGGTCTACAATCCACAACCATGATAGCAGTAGTTAAAATCAACAAAATGTATATTTCATTGGGGAAATTTGCTGTCAAGGAGTTCTATAAAATGCCAAAAAGCAAAGATTTGAGTGGAAAAACCCTAAAGTGAACCAACCTTATGCAAGTCATTGTACTTTCAAATGCTTCACATACTTAGGAAAGTTAAAACAATGAATAAGGAAGATGGAAGAAGAACAGGTGCTTCTGAATTGCTGTAATGTTATGAAGAATATTGACTACACCATGGGCAAATCTGTCTTGGAGGAAGTGCAACCAGGGGGCACCTTAGAGGCAAGGATGGCTACACTTTGCCTCATCTACCATGAGCATATTGTCAGGAGGGGTCAATCCTTGGAAAAAGATACCATGCAGGAAAAGTTGAAGGGTCAGCAAGAGAGATGAAGACTTTCAATGAATTGGAATAACACATTGACTATAGATTAGAGCAAGGTGAAGATCATGATGATAGTGCAAAAAAGACAAAGTTGTCACCTATTGTTCATAGGGTCTTTTTGAATCATAGTTGACTCTATAGTACAAAAGAAAGTTTTCCCTAAAGTATTCTAATGAGATGTACAAAGATCTGGTTAGAAAACTAAAAAGGAAGAATATGCTCAGGATTTTGGAAGTTCAAAGAATTTGAGACAAAATTTAAGACGGTGCAATAGTGAAGGATTTTTTGTCAATCAAAAGAGGATGGCAGGGAAGAGCTACAGAGTGGTTCACAGTGTGTTGTGCCACTACCCCAAAAGAAGATGAAAAAAACAAAACACAGAGCCACTGTATAAAGAATAATTGGTTGAGGTTCTGCCATTTCTGGAGATAGCACACAAGAAGAAGAAATAAAAAACAAAGGCATCAAAAAAAGAAGTCTACACTTCACTGAAGACCAATTTGGAGTCTGGGGAAGGGTTCCAAAAATTAAGAGAATATCATTTGAAATGATTAAACAAATAGAGGTACTCACTTCTAGATGACAACAAATTTGAAGGTAGCCATCTGGCCAAATGATTGGAAAAGATCCCTGTTTATCCTCATTGCAAAGAAAAATGGTCCAACAGACACTACAGAAATTACTGGATGATAACACAGACAAGGAAACACTGCCAGGGATCTACCAGAAATCCAAGCTGATTTCAGAAGAGCATGTAAAAGGAAGAATATCATTGCTGATATCACCTGTCAGCAGGAAAACAGAAAACATCAGAAAAATTTTTACCTTTTATCAACTAAGCAAAGGTATTTTTTTTAAATTTTGATAACAAATTATGAATAACATTATAAAGGATAGTCATTTAAAAGAATTCATTTGTTCCCA
Source organism: Elephantulus edwardii (assembly GCF_000299155.1). Lineage (NCBI taxonomy): Eukaryota > Metazoa > Chordata > Mammalia > Macroscelidea > Macroscelididae > Elephantulus > Elephantulus edwardii. The sequence continues at coordinate 7,022,710 of NW_006399860.1, read as the reverse complement.
TGTTGTTGTTTTATGTCCTTGAGTTGGAACTTACCCACAGCTGACCCTCCAGCAAGTTTTCAGAGGCAGTAAACCTCACAAGAGGAGACTGTCCATCCTTCTTCCACAAAGCAACTAAAGGATTCAAACTGTGTGCCTTTCAAATTGCAGCACAGCTTCTTATCACTAGGCCACCAGAGTTTCATGAAGAAATTGTAAATTATTACATGTTTGAACAGAACAATGGGATATTGCACGGTTTAAAATCAGGACAGGTATATATGTCTGGGTTGTAACTTTTCACCATGCCTATTCAATCTGTATGCTAAGCAAATAAATTACCTAGACGATGAGATGGACTACATGAAGAAGAACATAGTAAAAGAAATGGAGGAAGACTCTTTAACAATCTGTGATTTGCAGACAACACAACCTTGTTTGGTGAAAATCAAGATTTTAAGAATTTACTGGTAAGATCCAAGCCCACAGCCTTTAGAACGGTTACATCTCAGCAAAGAACATGATTTTCCACAATTGGATCAATAAGCAGTATCACAATAAATAGAGAAAAGTAAGAAGTTGTCAAGGAATTAATTTTGCATAAATCCACAATCAGTACCGATAGGAGGAGCAGTCAATAAATCAAGTGAAATGTTGCACTGGACAAATTTGCTGCCAAGTATTTCCATCCATAAAACGTTACAAAGTCAAAATGTCACCTTTGAAGACTAAGGTGCATTTGACCCAAACCATATTATTTTTCAGTCACATCATATACATGTGAAAACTGAACAATGTGTAAGGAAGACTGAAGAAAAACTCACAAATTTAAATTACAGGGTTAACAATGTTAAATACGCTAGAAGAATGAACAAATCTATCTTGGAAGAAATAAAGCCAGAATGCTCCTTAGAATTAATAAAATTTTATCTCATGTACTTTGTACATGATGTGAGGAGCCACCAGTCCCTGGAAAAGGACATCAGGTTTGGTAAAGCAGAGAGTCAACAAAATCGACTAAGACCCTAAAGGAGACAGAGTGATACAGGGACCACAACATGGGCTCAAACATAACAATCACTATTGATGATGGTACAGTACCAGGCAGTGTTTTGTTAGGTTGTCAGTAGGAGTTGGATTCTACTTTATAAGACCAAACAATACATCAACGAAGTTCTCCCCTTAAAGGAATACCGGTTTACTAGGACCTATTAAAAATCAAACATCTACCTATATTAAAACTTCTCAAAAAAAACCTATAAAGTACAGATTTGGTACAAATTTTGCAGAAGCAAAAGCAAGATAACTCCTCATCCAAGCATTAAAAGGAAAGTTCAAAAGATCAGAAAACAACAAAAGTTGGCAAGAGCATGGAAAGTCTAGAACATTCATGTACAATAATGTTCAACAATTTAAATTTAAAATTTGTAGTTAAAAATTTTCTTATAAAAAATATCGAGGGCATACTATTCTGGTTAGTTTTTTGTAAAACAGAAATAATGCCAATTCTACACAAAATCTTCCATAAACTTTAAGAAGAATCCGAGAACTAATTTGTTTATAAAGACAGCATTACCCTAATATCAAACCCAGAAGAAACAGATCATTATGTCTCATTAGCAAACCTGCAAAACTCTTAAACTATATATTAACAAGTAGAATCTAGCAATATATGAAAAAGTAATATGCCACAAATAATTGGTTTTTATAGATTATCAGTTCAAGATAATATGTTGAACGTAGCAAAAAATTATGCAAGCAATAGGCAGCTGATAAATATAAAAATGAAATATTAGCTAAAATAGAATCATTTAAAACTACTATATTTTACCATCTTTAAAAAACTCATTAATTTAAAAAATATTGTTAATTAAAAATTAGTCCAAGATACTATACCTGAATAACAGACGCTGAATGATTTTCAATTTTTTCCAGTTTTTCCTTCTTTAACATCAATAATTTTCTCTGTGCTAAGAATCTCCGCCAATATTTTTGAATGATCAGTGCAGCATTAACCTCCCTTTTCAATCGTCGTTTAGTTAGAAAATTGATGATAGCTGACTGAATGATTCTTGCGGCTTTGTCTCTCTCCTTGAAAAAAAACACACAAATATATTAAAAACTTTATCACATGAATCCCTAAATTATTCTTGCTTATTGATCAAATTGATCCTGAAGATGAAATATCCTTAGGCTTAATGTAAGATACATTCATCTTTAAAATAGAGGCAACAGTGGGCATGTTCAAGGGCTGACTGGTAGACTTACGGACATATTTGCATAAAGAAATGAAGATTCCTAGTAATTATTATCCTAAAATAAAGGCCATAGACATGTGTGTTCTATCAACAGCTCCTCAGTAATCAAGATAAAACCAATACAGGGAGTAATCATGTATAATTCTTATATAGGTTCCAGGGAATTCATGTTTGATTTTCAAGATAGTATTTAAAGAGAATGAAACTCTTAAAATAAACAAAATATCTAACAGTATAAGGTAGCATTGTTGTGTTATAATGTAAATAAAGCAAAATACTCCTCTTTAAGATAGAAGACATTGTGAATTTAAACCGCAGACACAAGAGAATAAAATATAGTCCAGGTTCTGAAATGGGATGTAAACTCAAATAAAACCCACAAACTTATTGCCCAAGTCAGAACTAATTCAGAACTGACTCTCCAGCAGGTTATGTACAGCAGCGACTGTAAATTGCACAGGCGGAGACCGCTCATATTTTGCCTATGGAACCACTGGGGTATTTGAACTGCCAGAGAGGAGCAGCTTTTGAGTCATCAGAGCTCCCTTATGGGACATAAGAGCTGGATAAAAGCCACAGTGGCCAGGGAGAAATGAGCTGCTCTGAGACCACTAGGAGCCAATATCCTGCATGTTTTTATTTCTGTTACTTCTGGTAATGAACAGCTATTGACACAGATACTGACTCCTTACAGCATGCTAAGATAACATTCTCAACCTTCTATGAGTTACTCACATATACTCAATAGTAGGCATATGTACAGATAGGAAGACTCGACTCAAAGACCATTATTGGGAAGCTGAAAAGGAGAGGTCAAAGGACTTACCAGTCCCACTGGCAATAATCAGGATATGAACCACACAATCTGTCTGGCTTTACCTAGCAGCCAAAGAAATAAATGAGAGAATCCAACAGACAGATTTGCAAAGAACTCTTTAAAGTAATAAAGAACAAGGACACTACTTTGAGGACTAAAGTGTCCCTGACCCATGACATGGTACTTTCAAATACCTCACATTCATAGAAAAGATGGACAATGAATAAGAAATGTCAAAGAAGAACTGGTGTCCTTGAATTGTGCTGACAAAGAATATCGAACATATAATGAAACACTAAAAGAGCAAACAGACTTGTCTTGGAAGAATGGTCTTTAAAAGTGACAATGGTGACATTCTGTCTCACATACATTGAAATGTTTTCTGGAGGGGCCAGAAGGGCATCAATGCTTGGTAAAGTGGAGAGTAGGAGAAAGAAAAAACGATCCTACACGACATGGATTGAAAGTCACTGTTAGTAACATCTTCAAGTACAGAAGTCATTGTGAGGACAGCACAAGACCAGGGAACGTCTGGGGTTTTTTGTTTGTTTGTGTTTTTGGGGTTTTTTTTAATATTTATTGTATTATTTTCACATGTACCGTGAAATCAGATCTGACTGGTACAGGAGGAGATTGCCCCCTCCTTCTCCAGCAGAGCATCTGGTGGATTTGAACCGCATACGTCTGGGATAGCAGTGCAGCGTCTTGTCACTAGGTCACCAGAACTCCCTTGGAACGTTTGATTTTGATTTACACAGGGACTCCCTTATGTTGGAATCAAGAGCTCTGGTTGTTGTTGTTGTCGTTGCGTACCATAGAGTTGGAACTGATCCATAGCTGAATTTCCAGCAATTTTCAGAGGGAGTTAATCACACATGGAAGGAGTTGCCCATCCTTCTCCCACTGAGCAGCTGGTGGCCTCAAACTGTATGCTTTCGGGACTTCAGCGCAGCTTCTTGCCACTAGTGTTCTAATCCACCAGGTCCTCCATGGAATAAAGATGAGGAATTTCCCTACACACAATTTATGACCTCTGAAAACCTACTGGAGGGTGATCAGTGATGAGTGGCTCTGACTCAAAGAGTGTGAGTTTTTTTGGGTTTTGAACAACAGTTAATGCCATGGAATATAGACAAGAAAGCAGGAACTTGATACAATTGCCTTGTTTTTTCGGGCTTTTTCACGTTTTTCACTTGACAGGCTGCAGACTTACCAGTTTTCTATAGCTCTCTATTAATGGATGCCATTTCAGTCTGAACTGAAAAATAAACTCAAGCCTCAAGTTGCAATACTAAGAGATGCTATGGGCAAAACCAAGAATGATCAGGAAGAGAAAAAAGATGAAGGGAATACACAGAATCACCGTACCAAAAAAGAACTGGCTTACATGGAAATATTTCTGGAAGTACCATATGATCAAGAATCAATGTTAATGAAGGAAGTTCTAGCTGCACTGAAGTCATTGGCAAAAAATAAGTCCCTAAGAATCGATGGGATAAAAGCTGACATGTTTCAATTAATAGATGTAGCACTGAATGTGCTCACTAGTCTATACCAAGATTTAGAGGACAATTGCCTGGCCAACTGAGTGGAAAAGATCCATATTTGTTCCCATTCCCAAGAAAAATTATCTAAGAATGTGGACATTATAAAACAACATCATTAATATCACATGTAAGTAAAATACTAATGAAAACATTTAAAAATGGCTAAAAACAGTGCATATACAGAGAACTGCCAAAAGTTCAGTCTGGGTTTAGAAAAGGCTAGCAGGGATATCACTGTAAATGCCAGATAGAGCCTAGTGGAAAACAGAGGCTACTAGATGAATGTCTATTAGTGCTTCATTGACTATGCAAAGACATTTGACGGGGTGGATCATAACAAATTATGGCTAACATTAGAAGCATGGGAATCCCAGAACACTTAATTGTGCTCATATAAAACCTAGAACTAGACCAAGAAGTTGTCCAAATGAGGCAAGAGAACACTACATGGTTTAAATGTAAGAAAGGTGTGTGTCAAGGTTGTATTCTCCCTCCATACCTATTTAATCTATATGCTGAACAAATCATTCCCGAAGTTGGACTCTATGAAGAAGAATGTAGCATCAGGATCAGAGGAAGACTCATTAACAAAATGCATTATGTAGATGACATAACCTTGCTTGCTGAAAATGAGGAGGACTTGAAGTACTTGTTGAAAAGAACAAAGATCAAAAGAAGATCAAAGACATCTCAACATTAAGAAAATAAAATTCTGCCCACTCTAACAATAGGCAACATTATAACAAATAGAAAAATGATTGAAATTGTCAACAATTTCATTTTACTTGGATCCACAATCAACACCTTTGGTACCAGCAGTCAGGAAATCAGGAGACACATTTTGCATTGGGAAAATCTGCAGTCAGAGATCTTTCTAAATTACTGAGGAACAATGATATCAGTTTGAAGACTAAAGTGCATCCAATACAGGCCATAGTCTTTTCACTCATTTGCTAAACCTCTGAGAGTTAGACCATGAGAAAGGATGATAAAAGAATTGATGCCTCTGAACTGTGGTGTTGGAGAAAATTATTGGCTATTCCATGGACTACCAAAAGAACAAAGTGATATGTGTTGGAGAAAGTGTAACCAAAGTGCTCTCTGCAGGCTTTGCCTCATATATTTTGGGCATGTTGCTAGAAGAGGCTATCCCTTGGAAAGGCACCTCAGGCGTAGAAAGGTGGAGAGTTGGAGAGAGAGAGGAAAACCATCAACCAGATAGAATAATTATAGCAATAAACTCAAGTGTATCAGAGATGAGGAAGGCACAGGACAGGACAGGGTTCAGTTGTTCATGAGGTCACTCTAAGTCATACTCAACAGTACCTAACAACAATAACAACATTTTAGTCTTCCTTCTGTGTTTCTAGCTTTCACAGTTATTACCATATTTCTACTAGATTATAGAAAAAGAATCTTTTCTTTTTCAAATACAAAAAAAAGATGTAACTGAATAGTAGAATAACGGTTTATTTTTGTAGGAAGGAGAGAAACAGAAATATCTATTACTTAGCTCAAAGAATTACTTGAAAAAAGGAGGTCTCATTAACAAAAAAACTAAGAAACTGGTGGAGTCAATATATAATACGTTAGATGGATCTTGGCTGAAAGCAGATAGTACCAGTGGAATGTCTTTGTTTCATTGATTATGCAAAGATATTTCACTGTGTGGAGCACAACAAATTGTGGTTGACTTTGAGAAGAATGGGAATCCCAGAACACTTAATTGTGCTTATGCAAAATCTATACTAAATTAGAAAGCAGTAGTCAGAACAGAGAATGGAAACACTGCATGGTCAGGATCAGTAAAGGTGTGCGCCAGCGATGCGTCCTATCTCCTTACCTTTTTAGTCTATATGGAGAACAGATGGTTTAGGAAGCAAGACTTTATGAGGAGGAATGTGGCATCAGGATTGGAAGAAGACTCATCAACAACCTGTATTATGCAGATGATACAACCTTGCTTGCTGAAACTTAACAGAACATGAGGTATTTGATTCAGATGGTGAAAGACTATAGTCTTTATTATGGATTGAAGCTCAACATCAAGAAAACAAAGATTCTCACCACATGGACTACTGGCAGCTTCTTGATGGATGGAGAAGAGATTGAGATTGTTTGTTACTTTTTCAGCTTGCTTGATCCCACAATCAAAATTCTTGGCACCAGCAGTGAAGAAATCTAAAGATGAATTGCATTGGGAAAGTCGGCTGTCAGTGACCTCTCTAGAATACTGAAGAGCAATGATGTCAGTCTAGAGACTTAGAATGTGCCTGATCCCGGCCACGGTCTTTGCAATTATTTTCTGTGCATCAGAGAGCTGGACAATAACTAAGGATGATAAAAGAAGGATTGATGTCTTTAAGTTGTGATGCTGGAGAAGAGTGTTGAACATACTGTGGACTGGCAGGAGAAAAAACAGGTATGTTCTGGAGAGGGTGAAACCCGTTTGCTCCCTAGAGGCAAGGATTTTGAGGCTCTGTCTCACATACTTTGGGCACGTGGCCAGGAGGGACTAACCAGTCCTCGGGAAGAGACATCATGCTTGGAAGGGTAAATGAACAGCACAGGTGAGGAAGACCCCAAATGAGATGGATTCACCAAATGACTGGGGCAATGGGATTAGTTCTGTAGGAAATGATGACATTGGCTCAGGATAGGGCAGCTTTCAGAGCTAATGTACATAGTATCACTATGAGTCACAGATGACTCAATGGCACATAACAACAACGTATTTATATTTTGAAGAGAAAATATATTTCAAACCCCTTGACAACTGGAATTCTAAATCTTTCAAGTACAACTCTATATATAGCAGGATTCTGCAGGAGAGTCTTCCTTAATTTCTTATACTTCTCCAAAGAGTTTTCAGCAGTACAGGGTGTAGGGAAGGAGGCAGATCTTGTGAAAGTGTTGAACAAGATAGGCAAGGCACAGAGACCATGTAGTAGCTACTGTTGCTGTTAGGGGACACAGAGTCAACTATGACTCATAGCAACTCTCTAAACACTGTTTGGAACCTTACTGTGCTATAGTAGGTCTACTGCTTAAAATGGCTTTCCGAGGTCATACCCTTGCCTTTGCCACATCACTGGACAGGAACATGCAAACAGAATGTGTTACTCTATCCACAAGGAAACTGGCTAGTTTCTTTCGCAAGTCCACCAGGTTTAAACTGAGCAGAGTTGACTTGAGTTGACTACCTATGGAACCAGAGCTAGGAGTATTTGCCCATGCTTGTTGGAGAACTTTTGGAGATGGGAGATGTTTGAAGAGATCGATATTTGCTCCTATCCCAAAGAAAGGTGACTCAACAGAATGTGGAGACTACAGAACAATCTCACTGATTTCACATGCAAGCAAGATTTTACTGAAGATTATCCAAAAACGACTGGAACAGCACATCAACAGAGAACTACCAGAAGTCCAGGCTGGGTTTAGAAGGGGTCGTGGTACTAGAGATATTGTAGCTGATGTTAGATGGATCTTGGCTGAAAGCAGGGAATACCAGAGGAATGCCTATATGTGTTTCATTGACTATGCAAAGGCATTTGACTGTGTAGATCATAACCAACTATGGTTGACTCTGAGAAGAATGGGAATCCCAGAACACTTGATCGTTCTAATGCGAAACTTATACTTGGACCAGGAGGCAGTCGTCAGAACAGAGCAAGGGAACACTGCATGGTTCAAAATTGGGAAGGGCATACGCCAGGGATGCATCCTATCTCCATACCTTTTCAACCTATATGCAGAACAGATTATCTGGGAGGCTGGGCTCTATGAGAAGAAATGTGGGGTCAAGATTGGTGGACGATTTATCAACAATCTGCGTTATGCGGATGACACAACCCTGCTTGCTGAAACTGAAGAGGACCTGAAGCGCCTGCTGCAGAGCGTCAAGGACTGCAGCCTACAACATGGATTGAAGCTCAATGTCAAGAAGACAAAGATTCTCACCACTGGACCAATTGGCAGCATCAGGATGGATGGTGAAGAGATTGAGATTGTACACAGCTTTAGTTTGCTTGGCTCCATAGTCAGCACTCTTGGCACCAGCAGCCAGGAAATTAAAAGGCGCATTGCCATGGGAAAGTCTGCTGTTAGGGACCCCTCCACAGTACTGAAGAGCAGTGGTGTCTCTCTGGAGACTAAGGTGCGTCTGATACAGGCCATGGTCTTCGCAATCACTTGTTATGCATCAGATAGTTGGACAATGACCAGGGAGGATAGAAGGAAAATTGATGCCTTTGATATGTGGTGCTGGAGAAGAGTATTGAGAATACCATGGACTGCTAGGAAAACAAACAGATTTGTCCTGGAAAGGGTTAAACCAGGTGGCTCCTTGGAGGCAAGGATTCTGAGGCTCCATCTAACATACTTTGGACATGTTGTGAGGAGAGACCGGTCCTTAGAGAGGCACATCATGCTTGGGAGGGTGGAGGGACGGCGCAGGAGAGGAAGGCCCTCTATGAGGTGGATTGATTCAGTGACTAGGGTAATTGGGATGGGAGTGTCGGAGACAGTGCAATTGGCACAGGACAGAGCAGAGTTTAGGGCTGTTGTACACAGGGTTGCTATGAGTCGCAGGCGACTCAACGGCACATAACAACAACAACAACAAGAAAGCAGTAACACAGGCCAAAAGACACAAGACTGATGGATAGACAACCTGTGAGCATACTTCAAAAGCTGTCCTGATTGAGAAATTGTATCCAACTGCCAACCTGAGTTATAATGTGTTAACTTCCCTAATAGACTCCCATAATTGTTGGGTATAGTTTGTGCAGTCTGTGTAGCTACTGAAACAGATTTCAGACCCAGTAGAACATACTTTCGTTGTTAGGTATTATCCCGTTGAGCACAACATATAGCTCCTTATGAATGACAAATACAATCCCCATCTTATCCTGTGCCATCCTCACAATCTTTGACACACTCAAGCCTACTGCTACAGTCACTGGTCTTCATTTCCTTCACTGTTCTTTCACCTTTCCAAGCCTGAAGCCCCTCTCCAATGAACAGCCTCTCCTAGCAACATGCCCAAAGAATGGGAGAAATTGTTTTATCATCAATGCCTCTATGAAGCACTCTGAATGCACCTTCTCTAAGACATATCTGTTTGTTCTCTTGGCAATCTATGAGATAGTCAGCACTCTTCTCCAATACCATGGTTCAAAGTCATCAATTATTGTTCTATCACCCATATTAATTATCCAGCTCTCAATGAATAGTAAATGACTGAAAAACTAGACCATGGACTGAATAAGGCATACCTTAATCCTCAAACTAATAGCATTGCTTCTCAATGTGGAGAGGTCCTAACGACAGATTTCCCCAGTACAATAAAGCTCCTGATCTCTTGACTAGTGATACCAACTCTACTGATTGTGGATCTAAATAAGATGAAGTCGTTGACAGTTTCAATCTTTCGTCCATCATCATCAGGTTGTCAATTGGTCCAGTGGTGAGGATTTTTGTTTTCTTGATGTTGAGATGCAATCTATATTGAAGGCTACAGTCTTTGATCCTCTGCAGTAAGTGCTTCAAATTCCTCTCACTTTCAGCAAGCAAGATTGTGTCACCTGCATACGGAAGGTTATTGATGAATTTTCTTCCAATCCTGAAACGACATCTTATTCACAGAGTCCAGCTTCTCAAATAATTTTTCATTAGTTCCTGTTAAAATTAGTAGAAAGAAGTGCAGGACCAGGGAGGACATGCCTGACTCACAGAAATTAGTTTTGTGTTGCTCATGTTTTCTGTTATGGATGCTATTGAGAGGGACAGTCTCCCCTTAAAGAGTCAACAGAGGTCAGACGTGGCCATTCCCCCACTGTCTTCACATTTTTGTCATTTGTGACCAAGTCTAAGACATTGTCTATGTCTCAATGATTTTGAGAGGGGCAGTACAAACTATTTAATTAATGTTTTTTCCAAATCTGATTTGAAATATTGTTTATCCAAACTAAATTTACAACTGTCAAGTTGAATCTAACTCATAAGAACCCTCTACCGAGTTTCTGAAGCTATAAATCTTTATAGGAAGAGCCTGCCCATTGGCCAGCCACAGAGCAGCATTTGAATAGGTGATCTTTTTATTAGGGTCATGAAAGGAAACAATAAATAATACTTATTTTCATGTTTACATCTTAAATATTTTGAGAAATAAAATAGTGGAAAACAAAATATCACTGTCATACCTAATCAAGGATGTGTTTGAAGACATGGCTATGGCATAATAGGGTTGCACACCCCCAAATTAGACACTTAGCATCCAGTCCTGATTAGCGCTTTCTAATAACAAGCTTCACTGACCACAACATGAAAATAAAAGGGAGAATTCCTCTCTATGAAGTTAGATTAGGTCAAGTATCCTTAGTTTATTCTTCACAAAGCGGATAAATCATTCTACTTTCCAATGCAAAGAAAGTAAAAGGATAGAAGCTGAATGATGTATTGATTAAAGCAAACAGTACAAGTTAGAGGAAAATATTCATGTCTAATTTCAACTCAGACACACACAATCATTGCCTTTATCTCAATAACTTCATGTCAGTCAAAGACAAACCACATAAAAATTAACTGGCCTTTTATAATGTGCAATTCATAGACTAGTATTCCCATTGTTCAGGAGTACCTGATAGCGTTGTAGATCCATTTTTAGTTTATATCGTCTCCAAGTTGTTTGTATAAGTCGAGCAGCTCTTATTTCTTTACGAAGATCCAAAAGTCTTGCACAAAGAAATGACAAATAAGTAATAACCACCTAAAAGAAAAGAAACCGCAAGAGATGAAAATAGAGGATTGAGAGAAGACAACATCTTCTGAGACACTACTGGTTTTAAAAAATTTCTTTATATTTACCTTTTCATCTGGAATTGTATTTGACATATCAGAATGATGAATCATGGCAGGTATTCCACCAAGGTCTCTAACTGCAGAGTTCACTAACTGAAAATTTTTCTTTTCATTTTCTAGGAGCTCTTTGTATAGTTCTGAAGTCTCTTCTACTATGTAAATGGAGGGCGGGGGAAAGAGAAAAAAAACCAAAACACCCAGAAATTACTCTGGACTAGCCAAAAAATAACACCTAGCAAATGAAAATTTTCTAAAATCAATTAAGTTGAGACTAACCAAGATCAGATGCTTTAGGAGACATATTTAAAAAACTAGCATCAGATTCAGATGATGAATTCAAAACCACTGAACCAGTTTGTGTGCATTCCACAGTTTGAGTAGTACGTTGACATATAGCCTCAAATGGCACATAGGAGGGATGGTAGTGGTGGATCAAGTAACATAACACTCGGCCGTCTGAGAAAGACACTGTAAAATTCTCCACCTAAGTGAAAAAAAAACCAAAGAACTTAGTACATTTAGTTAGTAATACAGATACTAATACTTTCATAAACCAATGACTTTCTCTTTTTTTCGATAGCTAAGAGAATCACATTACTTTTTAATAGTATCTAGTGTCATAATCACAAATTCATAATTATAAAATATTAGCTATTCTAAAAGTAGAATTTTATTAAAATTTCTTTTTGGCTCACTATTAGTAACTATCATATAGATTATTTGTCTAATTAATGATTCTTCTACTAACAATGCTTGGTCAAAAAAAAACAATTTGCTATATCGAAATATACTTTTTATCACTGTTCCTGCTTTCCATCCTTTACTATATTATTAATTTGTGTAGGTCAGAGAATTTTCCCCTCTACATTTAAAGACTTCCAATACAGAATTACCATTTGACCCAGCAATACTACTGCTGGGAATATACCCCAAAGAAACCATAACTGCCACCCAAGCAGATATACGCACATCCATGTTAATTGCGGCTTTGTTCACAATAGCAAGGAGCTGGGAACAACTCAAGTGCCCATCAACAAACCAACGGATAGAGAAGCTGTGGTATATTCACACAATAAAATACTATGCTACATTGAAAAACAAGGAACTCATAAAATATTATACAAAATGGGTGACCCTGGGAGACATTATGCTGAGTGAAATATCGCAGTCATAAAAGGACAAATATTACATAGTGCATCCTGTTACCAAATAGGACTGACATCGGGGCTGGGGGGGAACCTAAGAAAAGAGAGGATAAATAATGTATACTGTATTGAAACAGATAAGGGAGAGAACTGTTTAAAAGGAAAATAGGATTAGGTATTATTTTCATGACAAGATTACTGAAAAAGAAATGCACCTTAAAGTGGACAATGGACTTGGGGGGGAATGTATAACAATGAAAGATTGTAACAATGTATAACTGTGGGGAGAGGTGGGCAGGGAGGAAAATGTACAACAATGAATGAATGAGGAAAAAATTAAATGGAAAGAATATGCTGTAAAAAATATATATATGTTGAATTTAAAAAATCCTTAATAAAAAATTTTAATTAAAAAAGGAAAAATAAAATATAAAAAAAAAGAAATATAACTTAACAAATTATTATAGAAAGATCCTCTTATATTTTTTTCCCTCCTCCCTTTACCTAATGGTAAGGTTGCCTCTCTGTTGTTTTTTACAATAGGGAGCATTATATGCATTTACCTTAATATCAAGAATATAATCCTTGGATATGATTGCTGTATGCATATGTCTCATATTTTCTTTGTTAATGATTCATGAAATTATATAATTAATGATAATGATACATGAAATTGTATAACTATGAATGATACATGAAATCATGTAACTGATGACATCTTAAATCAGATGAAATACATTATAAGTATGCTAATTTATTTGAGGAAAAGCTTGCCTATATATGTATATATATACATACTAAATTATTTAAGAAATAGAGGAAAATATTTGTACATTAAATTCTGGTAACGTAGTCTGTAGGGAGGAGGGGCTGCTAATCTAAAGGTAGCACTTCGCTGGCAGTTCAAATACACTATTAGGCAATCTTCTCCCTTGTGATTTACAGCCTCTGGAAAACCCACTGGAAGATTAGAGTTGGTTTGAAGTTGATAGCAATGTTCGTTCTGAGTTTGAGAAGTTTCACTTACTTAAGATTAACCAAAATGTATTTGAAAATATTAGGTGAAAAGAAAAACACAGAAACTTACTTTCTTATTATAGAAGGCGCAAACAGCATTAACCCAATCCATTAACAGCTTTATGCTTTCACTATACTGTTCAGATAGACCACTATTCCTTTTGTCTTCTCTCTTATTAGTCACAATATCAGAATGGCACGACAGTGCAGATAATGCTTTCTTTATACTCTTTGTTTGTTTCAAAAAGTCAATTTCTTCCTTTAATTGATCTAAATTAAGGGAAATGTCCACCTGAAACACAGAAAAGAATAAACGATGGTATCTCTAACCCCAAAGAAACAAAACTAATTTTTATATTTGGATAAACTGTGTTACTACCTCATCTCTTAGAGGGTAGAAAGTTAGCTGTCAACCCACAAGCAGGCAGTTGAAATCTGTTGGCCTATCTGAGGAACAAAAATGGACAATCTAAAAAAAAAACAAACTGGGCAATCTCCTCCCAAGGGATTAATATCTCTGAAAACCCACTAGAGAGTCAACTATGAGTAGACACCAACTTGATGGTAATTAACAAAATCAACAAGCAAAGCCTCACATTTACTAAAGACAAAACCAATCTATATTGAAGTGGTGGAATGCTTGATTGAGACTATGGGATTTAAGGCCCCACTCACCTCTATTTCTTATAAAAAATATAACTTTCAGCTTGCTTCCCCATCTCAAGAGATAACAATTTACTTTATAGGGAGATATATACATCTACCCACTACGATATATACAGTATCTATGCATGACTATATTTATATACACTGTGGTTGTATTTTTTTTTTTTATATTATCAAGTTGGAGTTAACTCTTAGCTAACCCTCCAGTCAGTTTTCAGAGGCAGTTAATTGCATAGGAGGAGATTGCCCATCCTTCTCATGTGGAGCAGGTGGTGGATTCAAACTATGTGACTTCAGGTTTGCAACACAGCTTCTTGCCATGAGGCGACCAGTGCTCCCAATATGTACATATAGATTGTGTATGTTTGTGTGTGTATATACTGCTATATTTATCTATAGTTTTTATCACAATTCCAGAATAGCATAAACCCCAAATACAAGTCACTTTTCTTATTAGTTTTCTCTTGACTCAAATTGTTTTTACAAGTTGAGATTTAAAATCTAAAATGAACCAAACTTTCAATACCTGAAACGCAAATGCTATTTTCCAAAGCAATGCAAGGGTTTTTTCTCTGTGTCTATCCACAATATCCTTAGATAGTATAGTATTTCCTACAGATGAAAAGATAACATATTAATATATGACATCACAATTTGGGGGAAGAAAAATGTTTCATCTCTGCCAAGTTATTACCATGCTCATCAGTTAGTTGAATTCCTCGTGACTTCAGAATTTCAAAAACAATGTCAACATTATGAATCTTCTGAAGACGACTTATGGCGGGAATCCTGAGTTTCTTTGAAAGATTCCAGTTCTGTGTGAGAAGCTCCATGGTTCGCCTAGCAGTAAAGAAATTCTGAAATGAAACTGCTATATGAAAAATATATATATGACATATATGAAATACATATATGACATATATGAAATACATATATGACATATATAAAATATAAATATATATGACATATATGAAAAATAAACTTAAAAATTTACCCAAATACATTCCAAAAGGGATTGTAGAAACAAACAAAAAGCTCCAAAAACACTATTAAAATAATATAATTTTGCAAATAATACATTATTTTTTTCCAAACCACACAATTCCTTGTTACATTAGCTTCTTACATGAGCTTTTCATGTTACATGTGTGTTATTTGCTAAGAGAGTTATATATGAAAAACTAAGGTATTCTTTTGTTCCATAGCTACCAAGTGAGTTATTTCTCATTTTAAGTCTATAGTTGAAAGGAAGCTGTTGAACACATTAACAAAGAAAAAATGGGAGATTTATATATCTAAATGGACATAAGAGCATTCTACAAAGAAAAGAAGAAAAATGTGTGTGTGTGTGTGTGTGTGTGTGTGTGTGTGTGTGTTATGTAATGAGAAGTCAGAATTGACTCACTGCTCGCCCTACAATGGTTTTCAGAGGTTGTAAAACACATGGGAGGAGACTGCTCATTCTCCCAGAACCATTTGCTTTTGGTTGGCAGCGCAACTCCTTACCACTAGGCCCCTAAGAGGACATTATATTCTACATACCAAGTAAGTACTTTTCTATGTAAGAGTCCGTCTTAAAAACAGAGACACTATAGTTCAAACTGAGATCTCTACCAAGTCATTAGTGTTCTCTCCATAAGACACTAAATGCTAAACTGACAAACAAAACAAGCCCCAATTGCCCCAATTGATAAATATAGCCAAAAGCTTGGACAGTTTTATAGAATCATAGTTTCTAACCCAAAGGCCATGACCCTTTAGCAGTTTGACTTGAACAGTTGTCCCAAAGGAGAAAGAGAGTACATTGGAAACCCACAGGTGGGTCAGCTATGAGTAAATACTTTTTTTTTAGTATTGTTACAAGTAAGGATCTAGGTCAATAATTTAATATATGAAGTATTTCTGCACTAATAAAATAGATTCATCATTCAAGTATTAATAGTGAATCGACCATTAATGAATGTTGTCAAATGACTTCACAGACCATTGAAAGAATTTATTTTGTGGTAATTGTACAAGGAATATGGTCTGCGAGATCAAATCTCTTAAACAGGGAAAGTTCCTTTCAGCTAGATCTCATCAACGTCCAACTTCGTTAACTATTTGATAACTCTTATATAGGCATGAAAATATGTTTCTTTATAGAAAAGCAATATTAAGCATAAAGCCAATTACTACTACTCCTGGAAATTAAGCAAGATCTAAAGACCAAATTTTCTTTTGTCAGAAAAAATAAATTGGGCGATGTGACTCTATGAAGTGAGCAAACTAAGCAAATATGAAAAAATAAACTGTAAAATACTTTGGGCACATATTTTAGCCTGTATAATGATGACGTTAAAGCAAGCTACAGCAAAATCTGAAAAAGACTATTAATTTTTTATAAAAACATGTATCATCGGGAAAGAAAAGAATGAATGTTCATGGAAATTTAATTTAGAAGAAAATATAAAAATGCATATTTTGTTACTGAATAAAAGCAGGCATTTCATAAGATCTCTTCCTCATAATTGTTAAAGAATCCTTTCATTGTAGCGAACTAGTTCTCTTGACCTCTGCTTAAACCTCCCAACACTGGTAAACTGTATCTCCATAAAACATCAGTATGAATATTGGCAATTTTTATATCTAACTAACATTTATCTTCTTGAAACTTTCATCTGTTTCTCATGAATTAGTATTCATGTATTCAGTTTGGTAATAAACAATTTAATCACCTTTTAGTATAATATTGTTGTTTATATGTACTGTCAAGTTGGAGCTGACCTCTCTAGTTGGTTTTAAGAGGCAGAATATTACATGAGAGGAGATTGCCCATCTTTCCTCTGCAGATCAAATGGTAGATTTGAGATTTGAACCAATTGCCTTCAGGATGGCAGCACAGCTCCTTACTACAAGGCTGCCAGAGATCCCTTATAACCTTTCAAATATCTTCAGATTTCAATGGTTCCCGTTTCCACTGCTACTCCGTAGAATAAATATTCATAGTCCCTAAGATGTATGGACTTATTTACTTTAAAGATATCTTTACTTTAAATAACAAAGTTGGGATGTGTATCTCAAGTTTCCAGTAAATTTGAAATTTATCATGTCTACAATATTCTGGCCATAACATATGTCATTTAAAACCTGATGAGAATGTAAAAGAGATATCAGGATATATGTTATGAATACTACTATCTCTTTGTATCCCATTTTTGATAACTTACTGTTTTGATGCTTAACATACAGGAAAGGCAAATCTCTTTCCTTGACTCCAAAGATACTTCCTTATAAAAGACATAAAATGTAAGAGTAACAATGATGTTACTAGTTCAAATACTATAAAAAGGCCATCATGAAAATGTCATTTTATCCAATGGAATGGGTTTAGTAATTAACTCCATTCATTTCAAATTCAATTTTAAAGAGTCCACTGTGGTACTGGCAAACGATTGTGTAATTTGAATTTGGACATCTTGATGTGATGTTCAAATCTCACTGTATAAAACCTGGACAATTGATTCTAGCATTTTCTTCTGAATTTTCCTCATATGTCAAAAAAGGCAAATACTATACTACAAAATCAGTCTGAAATAAAATGGCACTCATCAAATCACCATTGACATAGTGTATTTCAATATTTGATATTTTAATTAGTTCCACATGTTCCTCAATTCTTTTCTTGTTGTTGTTGTTGTATGTGCCGTC
>NW_006399860.1:6942266-7003755 GCF_000299155.1 Elephantulus edwardii | reverse complement strand
TTTAAATTTTTAAAAAATTACTCAAAGCAAATAATGCTTTCTAAACATTAGTATTAGTTTGCTAATACATCAAATTAAAATTAGGGAAGAAATTTACAAAGAATTAAAATGTCAGAAGTGTAAGTTTTAGTTCATCCTCAAGTTAAAAGTAACAGTAAGCTTCGAATCCACCAGACGCTTTGCCGGAGAAGGAGGCTCAATATCCTCCTGTACCAGTCAGATCCGGTACATGCAATAATAATAAAAAAAAATAAATAAAAATAAAAACAACAACAACAGTAAGCATGATACAAGGTGGTGAAATGTCAGCTCACAAAAGCCAAGCACAGTTAATCACAAGAAGCATCAGGTAGGCATTTCTATTCTCCATTGTACAGGAAGTTCAGTTCTTCTACAGACAATAGACTATTGAGGAAAAAATGAAAACGTTTTAAATGTGGACTATAAAACATAAGAACTTACCTTGAATTCAGCATCTTTACAGAACAGGCAAGGATCATGATCAATAAGTCTGGAGATTTTAGCATAATCAAGGAAACAGACTAACAGCAATAACTTTTTCAGTGTAAACTTGGACAAAGCTTCTTCGTGCCCTTAAATAAAGTACACAATAGTAATTTTATTCATGAAAGCCAAATTTCACCTTAAAGTAGGAATAATAATTGTTCACGCACAATAAAAAATATAATTGTAAACACAAATAAGATGATGCATCTATTTGTAGTGCTCTACACACATGAATTCATTTCTTGCTCATAAAAACTCTAAGGCACAGATACCATTAATATTTCCATGTCATAGAGACAAACAGGCACAGAGACATCAAGATATTTAGTTGGTCTCATCCAATAAGTATTTAATAATGAGTACTCATTACAGTCAAACACCATCTAGGTGTTGGATGAATACATAATAGTAAACTCAAACATATAAGATAGCCACCCTCATGGGATTGCAGATTAGTGGGTGGAGGAAGTGGTGACAGAAAAAACATGGGTGAAAACAATTACAAAATAGTCATGGGAAAATGATGACAAAAACAGAGATAAAGAAAGGACAGGTATTGGAAAGAGAGAAACCTGTATCTAGGTTTTTCTGAGAAGATGAAATTTAAATTGCAATGGGAAGAATGAAAAGAAGGTACTTATGCATAATGTGGCAAGAATGCAGTAGAGGCAAAAAAACATTACCATTTCTGTACAGATGAGGAACAGTTGGGTGTCTGTATTCAGCAGCTATATCAGGATTCCAAAGCAAACGATTCAGAATAAACATAGCCAATCCTGTGACATCACTGTTATCTTCCAAAGATATAAGTTCCCCAAAAACTGTCTGAAAAAAAAATGAGAACAAAAGTTAGGGCTATGTTTTCTCTAAGAAGCAGAGGGATATGGCTGGGAAAGGAAAACAGATGAAGATCCTCTAAAAAACTGAAATGTTCTGTTTCCTAAATAGTTTAGGGGTATCATAGTATATGATAGTATACTATCATAATATAGATAGTACCATGTGAAGAGCCACTTAATAAATTCTTTATACACACTGTACAAATTCTTTAGTGTTTATAGTATGTTTCCAAATTAAAAAAAAAAATCAAAATTTCAGAACTAAGGCAAACAAGAATGATCTGACAAATATTTTTATCTCTTTTTAAAAATATTTTTAATTTTTTAATATTGGTTTGCATACTAAAGTCAAACAGTGTTTCATTCATATACACTGATTTCATGCATTCCTCTATTCATATCATGTTTCATGTTATCATTCCTATACATTGTGTTTTATAAACTTAATCTCTATTGAGCCACTGCCCTCATTACCTTTTCAGTTCCACATGGACTTTTGTTGCTTCAGCCCCTCATTCTGTCCACCAAACTCTGGGAGCTTGAGATATCACCCCTCCCTGTCCTCAACTTCTCTTTCCCCTCCTCCCTTTGGACTGTGGTACACACCTTACTAGTAATCTTTCAGTTTTTCATTAATGTCTTAGGCAATGTTTGTCTTTATGAGTTAGTTCACTCAGTGTAATGCTCTCCAGCCTCTTCTATGTTATATAGTATTTTTCAAAATCATTGCTCCTGAGTGTTGCATTGTATTCCATGGTGTGTATATACCATAATTTTTAATTCATTTGTTTGTATATAAGAAGCACCCAAATTGGCAAAGAGGTATAAAACTGTCGCTAATGTACACAGAATATTCCAAGGACTGAAAAAAAAAATTATTATACCTAGTAGATCAATTCCTGGCTGCTGGTGCCAAGACTGTTGACTATGGAGCCAAGCAAACTAAAGCTGTGTACAATCTCAATCTCTTCACCATCCATCCTGATGCTGCCGATTGGTCCAGTGGTGAGAATCTTTGTCTTCTTGACATTGAGCCTCAATCCATATTGCAGGCTGCAGTCCTTGACACTCTGCAGCAGGTGCTTCAGGTCCTCCTCAGTTTCAGCAAGCAGGGTTGTGTCATCCGCATAACGCAGATTGTTGATAAATCGTCCACCAATCCTGACCCCACATTTCTCCTCATAGAGCCCAGCCTCCCGGATAATCTGTTCTGCATATAGGTTGAAGAGGTATGGAGATAGGATGCATCCCTGGCGTACCCCCTTCCCAATTTTGAACCATGCAGTGTTAGGGACCTCTCCAAAGTGCTGAAGAGCAGTGGTGTCTCTCTGGAGACTAAGGTGTGTCTGATACAGGCCATAGTCTTCGCAATCACCTGTTATGTATCAGAGAGTTGGACAATGACCAAGGAGGATAGAAGGAGAACTGATGCCTTTGAGCTGTGGTGCTGGAGAAGAGTACTGAGAATACCATGGACTGCTAGGAAAACAAATAGATTTGTCCTGGAGAGGGTTAAACCGGGTGGCTCCTTGGAGGCAAGGATTCTGAGGCTCCGTCTAACTTACTTCGGACATGTAGTGAGGAGAGACCGGTCCTTGGAGAGGGACATCATGCTTGGGAGGATGGAGGGACGGCGCAGGAGAGGAAGGCCCTCTATGAGTTGGATTGATTCAGTGACTGGGATAATTGGGATGGGAGTGTCAGAGACAGTGCGATTGGCACAGGACAGAGCGGAGTTTAGGGCTGTTGTACATAGGGTCGCTATGAGTCGCAGGCGACTCGACGGCACATAACAACAACAACAACAGTAGATCAATTTAATACAGTGGTAGGATACAAGATCAATGTTAAAAAAAAATTAAAAAAATTAAAAATCAGTGGGATTTCTCTACAGTAACAAAGGAGACACAGAAAAGGAAACTAAGAAAGCAATACCATTTGCAATAGCCAACCACAATTTGAGATATATGGGAGTAAATCTAACTAGAGACACAAAAGACCTTTATAAAGAAAACTACAAAACACTACAATAAGAAATAATAAGAGGCCTAAATAAATGGAACATGTTTTCTGTTCATGGATAGGAAGACAATATAATGAAAATGGCAATCCTACCAAAAGCAATCTACCTGTTCAATGCAATCTCAATATAGATACCAAATTTCTTTTTCAAAGATATAGAAACAGCAATTGGCAAGTTTATTTGAAAAGAAAAGAGACATCAGATAAGCACTTCTGAAAAACAAAAATGAAGGAGAAGGCATAGCACTCTGTTCTCAAAGCCTACAAAATAACTGTAATAACCAAAACAGCACGGTAAAGGAACAGAATGGAGAACACAGAATTGGACCCATCTACCTACTGGTGTTTGACAAGAAAATAAAGCCTATTAAATGGGAAAATGACAACTTCAACAAATGATGATAGTAAACTGGACTTTTACCTGCAGAAGCCTAACACAGGATCTACAGCTCACATCATACACAAAAAAGATGGACCAGGGACTTAGGCATAAAGCTCAAAACCCTAAGAGACAAAATGGGACCAAAATTAGAAAGCCTAGCCTATGGTATAAAGAAGCTGGCAAATACAGCCAGAAATGCACAACCAGATTAGAATAAAATTGGCAAATGGGACCGCCTCAAGATTAAGTCCCTGTGTGTATCAAAATTTTCTCCAACAGGGTGAAAAGAAAAAAAAGTCCTACTGTCTGGGAAAAAAACATTTGGCGATGCCATCTCAGACAAGGGTCTCATAATGTTTATAGATTCCTACAGGGCCTCCACAAGAAAAGAACTCAATCACAAAATGAGCAAAGAAATGGAAAGTCTTTTCAGAGAGAAAGACTTTTGGATGGCCAACAGACACATGAAATATTTTTAAGCTTTAAGTTAAAAAACTATGAAATGGAAGCATATTGTTCAAATTGAATTATATCAATTCCACCAAGTATATTACTAACTCTGGAGACTAAGGTGCGTCTTGTACAGGCCATGGTCTTTGCAATCACTTGTGTCATGTGTCAGAGAGCTGGACAATGTCCAGGGAGGATAGGAGGATTGATGCTTTTGAGCTTTGGTGTTGGAGAAGAGTGTTGAGGGTACCATGGACTGCTAAGAAAACAAACAGATTCATCCTGAAGAGGGTTAAACCGGGCTGCTCCTTGGAGGCAAGGATTCTGAGACTTCGTCTGACATACTTTAGTCATGTTGTAAGGAGGGACCGGTCCTTGGAGAGGGACATCATGCTTGGGAGGGTGAAGGGCAGGCGCAGGAGGGGAAGGCCCTCTGGGAGGTGGATTAATTCGGTGACTGGGGCAATCGGGATGAGTGTGTCAGAGACAATGACATTGGCACAGGACAGAGTAGAGTTTAGAGCTGTTGTGCATAGGGTCACTATGAGTTGCAAGCAACTCGACGGCACATAACAACAACAACTAAAACCTAAATACTCAGTTTTCAGGTAATCGTTAAGTGAAAAATCATCTAAAAATGCTTTACGATAATAATACAGAATTCATATCTATTTATAGTTGTTATGTATCATCAAGTCAGAAACAACTCTGACCGTTACAGCATGTTTTCAGAGGCTGCAAATCACATTGGACGAGATTGCCTTTCTCCCATGGTGTATCAGCTGATGAATTTGAACCATGCCTGTGGTGTGGTTTGGTAGCATAATTCCTTACCACTAAGCCACTGTTCTGTTGTTGTTGTGTGCCATCAAGTCAAAATCGACCCATAGCTGATTCACCGACAGGTTTTCAGAAATAGTTTAATCATTTGAGAAGATATTGCCTGTTCTTTTACCATGAAGCAGCTGTTGGGGATTCTAATCACTTGTTTTTGGGATTGCAGTGCAGCATATTCATAGTTTTAACAATTTTTAAAACAGAAAATAAAAAAATAAATAATATAACCTTATGGTATAGCAGGAATTTAGTTTATCAGACTATGCTGTTGTTACGTGTCATCATGTTACCTGTGATTCATAGTTTCCCTATGTACAACAGCTCTGAACACTGCCCTATCCTGAACCAGTCTCACTGATTCCAACACACCTACCCAATTACCCCAGTTACTGTGTCAGTGCATCTCAACTGGGGTCTTCCTCTTCAGCATTGTCCCTCCACCTTTCCAAGTATGATGTCCTTTAAGGACTGGTGCCTCCTGGCCACCTGCC
This sequence comes from Elephantulus edwardii, assembly GCF_000299155.1. NCBI lineage: Eukaryota > Metazoa > Chordata > Mammalia > Macroscelidea > Macroscelididae > Elephantulus > Elephantulus edwardii. The sequence goes on along the minus strand of NW_006399860.1, from coordinate 6,998,227 downwards.
CAAAGTATGTGAAACAGAGATTCAAAATCCTAGCCTCCAACGAGAAAGCTGGTTTTACTCTCTTCAAAACGGAACCGTTTGTCCTCTTGGTGGTCCTTGGTATACTCCTCTAAGGCATCGACTCTTCTTCTGTCATTCTTAGTTGTTGTCCATCTCTCTGTGGCATAGCAAGTAATTGTGAAGATCATGGTCTGGATCACTTGCACCTTAGTCCCCAGACTGGTATCATTACTCGTTAGCATGTTAGAGAGGTCCCTTAATGCAATTCATCATTTGCTTTCCTGATTGCTGGTGACAAGAGTGTTAACTGTGGAACCGAGTAAGCCAGGGTTATATTATATATCAGAGAACTCTGGTGGCCTAGTGGTAAGAACCTATGCTTAAATACTAAAGGCACATGGTTCAAATCTACCAATTGCTCCACCGGAGAAAGATGGGCAATCTCCCCCCTTACAATTTACTGTCTCTGAAAAACAGCTAGAGGGTCAAGTATGAGTTGGTTCCAACTCAAAAGCACATGACAACAACAAAAACAACATAACTTTACAATGAGAAAATATAGAGGTCAAAGAGTGGGAACACATACATAGCTTGCCAAAATAGAAAATTTTACTATATTTTTTTAACCATGGAAACTTATTTAAAATCTTCGAAGATCATGCCTATTTACCAAATCCTAAAACATAGAAACACTAGTATGATGGGGAGAAAGAATGCTTTATTCGTCACAATCTTTTAGCCTTCCCTTTCCTGTAAAATGATTTTTCTTTTCTTGGGCATGTGAACAAACATGGATCTCTTTAAATCAGTTGATTAGAGAGCTATCTTCCAAATTTCCTGGCACAGACTGAGTTGTATGCCCAGGGCTACATCTTTTAGGAGAAACTAGTCAATTGGTGGCCCATCGATTCCTGGAGCCTTATTTTTTTGTCAATGTCTTCTATACAGCTTAAAAATCTTAATAATTTCTTCAGTCAACTAATTTTTTTTTTTTTTTTTATTTTTTGGTACATTGACTCAGGAAATCAAAAGACGAATTGCATTGGGAAAGTCAGCTGTGAGGGACCTCTCAAGAGTACTGAAGAGCAATGTCAGGCTGAAGTCCGAGGTGCGCCTGATCCAGGCTATAGTCTTCGCAATTACCTGCTATGCATCGGAGAGTTGGACAATGAATAGGGATAATAGAAAGAGAATTGATGCCTTTGAGCTGTGGTGCTGGAGAAGAGTTTAGACCATGGACTGCTAGGAGAACAAACAGGTTTCTCCTGGAGAGGGTGAAACCGGGCTGCTCCTTGGAGTCAAGGATTCTGAAGTTTCATCTGACATACTTTAGGCATGTTGCAAGGAGGGACTGGTCCTTGGAGAGGGACATCATGTTTGGGAGAGTGGGGGGATGGCGCAGGAGAGGAAGACCCTCGATGAGATGGATTGATTCTGTGAGTGGAGTGGTGGGAATGAGTGTGTTTGAGACAGGGAGTTTGGCACAGGATAGAATGGCATTTAGGGCTCTTGTACATAGGGTCGCTATGAGTCGCAACAACAACAACAACACATTGACTCAGTATATTCCCTCCATCTTCTTCTGATGCTTTCTGGATCATTCAAGATTTTTCCCATAGTGACTCTCAGTATTAAAACTCAAGGCTTGAATTTAAGTTCTTTCATCTTGAAAACTGTCGACTCCATTATTTCTTTTTTATTCTCCAACTCCAGCTCTTTGCACATTCCAATACTTTGCAACAAGTATTATATGGCATAATACACATATAATGTTTTCAACATGCATAGTATATAATAGCATGGCTGACTTCCTAATGAGCAAATAATATAACACATCTCTTGTTTGATACAGAAATATGAATCAAGTAAATGGAAGATTTCATCAATTTTACAAGCGTAAAATCGTATTTTAAGATGTCTGTTCTACTAAAAATATATTTAAAAATGTATTTTTGTTTAAAAAACAAAAACGTTTACCTCTAAGCCAATTCGTAGCCACAAGGGATTATATGACAAAAGCCAGTTTAGGATTTTCTGCCGTTCTCCTGAAAGAGATGTGAAAATCAATTAAGTTCAGACCACTAATCAACTAGTCAATATGGTCAGGCTTCATGGACAGAAATCAGGTAATTGGTTTTATAAATTGATATGTACCTATTTTTAACATATATATAACTAAGTATATGAGATTACAAGCAGCAAAACAAATCATTTATGTATGTGTATGTATATATTTATATATATATCCTTTTATTCTGCAGTGTTATCTAAGATTTGACTTCAAGAGTTCTGAAATCTTCTTACCCACATCTTTCCAGAGATGTCTATCTCTACGAACAATTATCCGTCTAGCTTCAATTTCAATTTCAAGTTTTTTAATAGCTTTCACCAGCTTCTCAGAAGTGAATAAACGGCAGGATGTGCGGCGTAATCTATTCAATCTGCACCGAGCGGTATAGGCTCTGAGAGACACTTCATCTTTTGTAGGTGCTCTAGGAACGCTAATTTTCTGTTGACTTTCCATTCCCAGAAGAAGAGTTGTAGCATTTACTAAGTAAAAACAAAAAGAAGGATGTTTCTGGTTAAATAATATGAATCTTTAAATGCAGTCATAAAATAAAGCCTAAGATGGTCAAAACTGAAAGCTTTACCCTGCTCCAAGTTTCCTCCTCACTGTCTTTCTCATCTCAAAATAATGACACTACTCATTCAGTCCATAAATCAATCTATCGTTGCATCTTGCTGACTTTATCTGCAAAATATTTTTTACATCTGACTACTTCTCCCCATCTTTACCACTGTTACTTAAATTCAAACATTATTCCTGATCCATATTAAAAAAAATTACCTCAAAAGTAGGTTCTGTGCTCCTGTCCTTTTATTAACTTTTTATAAGTTAATGAAAAGATAATCCTTTAAAAAAAAGTGATTTTTAAAGTAAATTACATTTTGAGGTACAATTTCAATTTTTTTAAAGTTGATTTTCCCTTAAAAAGTCTACTATATATATTGGGCTTTATTTCCTTTTAGGAATAAAGAAAAGTGATCTGAGAGGTTCACCTGTTACAAGTTTCCTTTCTATGTAGAAATCCCATATATGACTTCTCTGTAAATATAAACCAATATTTGTTTGAGCAAAGGAACAACCAGAATCTTACCATTTTAAAAAATAACCTGCACGATAGTTGGAAATTTGAGTATTTATAAGGATTTCACTTTGTGTGGAGTTGAAATTGATCCCTGTAACGTCTATGTGAGCTGACACAACCATAAATTTCCCTCTCTTCAAGGAGAAAACTTTTCAATATTTGAAGGACACCATCTTTCTCACATATAAGCCTTCTCTTTTCAAGAATATTGTGATATTTTAAACTCCTATATATTAACTGGCTTTCAGATCCTTTATAATCTTATAGATTGCCTTCACATTCTTTATTTTATTTGAAAGTATAGACCTTATCCCAAAAGTAGCTAGGTCAAACAGGACAATAAGATATATTAGTCTAGACCCACAGTTACTAATGTAGCTAAGTCTGAAATGAATTTATTAGCAGCTACTACAGTGTTAACTCTGAGTTTATGGTAAAATATAGACTATTTTCCTAAAAGAAGAAAACTACATGTACTGGTGTAAGAATGAAAGCCACAAGTAAAAAGCAAATTTTAATACTTCTAGTACAAAAATTACTGAAAATTCTTCATGCATAATCCTAAGTATTCATGCCAATGAATTAATTAAATATACCATTAATAATTAAAAATCATACATAATTAAGGAGTAAAACATGTTAAAAATTCTGTGTAAATTAAAATATTTAAGACATATATTTACCTTCAGAAAAGCTTGTTTTTACAGTGAAATCATCAGGAGTCAATATAAAATTTAGCCACCATGTGAACCCCTGTTCTTGTTTTTCCTTCCAGCGTTCATCATAAAACATATTTTTTGCAGCAAATGGCATTGGGTGTCTAGGAATATCTAAAAACATCATAAGCTTATTGGATATGATGATAATATGTCTTATATAGGAAATATATAGAAAATGGTAATTTTTACCAACAAAACCATTTGTTTTAAAAATACAACAATGCTCTCTTCCATTTGATAAAGTAATTTTGGATATGAAAGTAGAATCCATTAATGTAGTACTTCTCAATCATTTAAAAATCCTAAGTCATCATGAATTAATTTCAAGAAAAACTGTAGAATATTTAAGTGTTTAGAACATACACTTTAAAAATTCTTTAAGGGCTTTATAGAAGAACATACAAACAAACAAACAAAAAAAACTAACAAAACACCAAACTCAACAAATTCATTCTATTCAAAATAAATTTGTCATTTCCTATCAGTTTTGCAGAAAGTTCAAAATCATATACTTACTTGTTTTTAATGGTTTTATAAAGGTCAAATTGGACTGTGCTACAGGAACAAAAGATTTTTTTCTCTTGCATGTTTTTGGACCAGAAGTCTTGTGTATTACTGAATCTAAAAACAGATAAAATACCAGCTTAGCATTAAAATAATTACCTAATGTGTAGCTGATGGAGGATTTGAAATCAGGAGTTCTCCTCAATCATATTCATTTAGCAAATAGTAAGTACACCTGATTCAGGCCATGGTCTTTTCAGTCACTTGTTATATTGAAGTTGACCAATGAATAAAGATGACAGAAGGAGTAATGCCTTTAAGCTATGGTACTGAAGAGTGCTATATATGCCAGGAACTTCCAAAAGAACAAATGGCTATGTCTTGGTGAGGTGCCGCCAGACTGCTCCTTGGAGGCAAAGATGATGAAGCTTCATCTCACACAGTTTGGACATGTTGCTAGGGGAGGTTATTCTTTTGAGAGGGACATCATGCTTGGAAAGATGGAGAATTGGCAAAGGACAGGAAGACCCTCAATGAGATGGATTGACACAGTGACTACAGAAAGGCTTAAGGGTGTCAGAGATTGTGAAGACACCACAGAAATAGGACAAGTTTTTTTCAGATGTTATTCATAGGGCACTATGAGTCATACTCTACTTGATGGCATCTAACAAGTAAAACAGGCATAACATAACAATGTGAACTCAGTCATCAATAAAGCTGATACTGGAGGCTACAGACCAGAAATGAATTTATTTGTTGTCTGTATAATCTATGGTCCATATTCAGTACATTTATTGTGTGTATATATTCCAGATGCTGTGCAAGGTGCTGAGGATTCAGAATTCAAAGACATGGCTCCAGTCTTTAGGATAATTTCAGCACAATGTATGAAAGGAAGAATCTGAAAAACGAGTTCAGAGCTTATTTGAAGTTACTGGCTACGAATTTAAAGACTAATTAATTAGGAAAGTTCAAATATAGAGGCAGAGTTATATTGAGCTTGGAACTTTTCAAGCAAAGACAATAAAGAGGAGTGAATAGAGTGGGTATGATGAATTATGGAGTTCAAGCTTGGTAAAAAAGAGCAGTAGGACCATGAGGGCTGAAAAAGTAGCAGTGGTGCTAATGGATTGGAGGCTATTACAAGAGTAGAAAAGATGCTGGAATTGGGTTTCTAGAAGAAATGTCAAAATTAGGATAATTGGGAACAAGGTCTGGTTGGAATACAAAGGTCCTACTGAAAACAGCGAGTACCAGAGGAATGTCTAACTATGCTTCATTAATTATGCAAAGGCATTTGACTGTGTGGACCATAACAAACTGTGGCTAACTCTGAGAAGAATGGGAATCCCAGAACACTTGATGATGCTAATGCGAAACCTATACTTGAACCAAGAGGCACTCATCAGAACAGAGCAAGAAAACACTGCATGGTTCAAAATTGGGAAGGGCGTACCCCAGGGTTGTGTCCTGTCTCCATACCTTTTCAATCTGTATGCAGAACAGATTATCCGGGAGGCTGGGATCTAGAGGAGAAATGCGGAATTAGGATTGGTGGAAGATCTATTAAAAATTTACGTTATGCAGATGACACAACCCTGCTTGCTGAACTGAGGAGGACCTGAAGTGCTTGAAGCAGACGGTCAAGGGCTGCAGCCTTCAATATGGATTGAGGCTCAATGTCAAGAAGACAAAGATTCTCACTACTGGACCAATTGGCAGCATCAGGATAGTTGGTGAAGAGATTGAGATTGTTCACAGCTTTAGTCAACTTGGCTCCACAATAAACCCTCTTGACTCCAGCAGCCAGGAAATTAAAAGACATATTGCGATGGGAAAGTCTGCTGTTAGGGACCTCTTCCAAAGTACTGAAGAGCAAAGGTGTCTCTCTGGAGACCAAGATGCACCTGATACAGTCCATGGTCTTTGCAATCACTTGTTATGCATCAGAGAGTTGAACAATGACTAGAGGATAGATGCCTTTGAGCTTTGGTGTTGGAGAAGAGTATTGAGGGTACCATGGACTGCTAAGAAAACAAAAAGATTCATCCTGGAGAGGATTAAACCAGGCTGCTTCTTGGAGGCAAGGATTCTGAGGCTTCATCTGACATACTTTGGTCATGTTGTAAAGAGAGACCAGTCCTTGGAGAAGAACATCATGCTTGGGCGGGTAGAGGGCAGGCGCAGGAGGGTAAACCCTCTAGGAGATGGATTGATTCGGTGACTGGGGTAATTGGGATGAGTGTGTCAGAGACACTAAGATTGGCACAGGACAGAAGAGTTTAGGGCTGTTGTACATAGGGTCGCTATGAGTCGCAAGTGACTAGACGGCACATAACAACAACAACAACAACTGACAGAACCTTCTACCAAGGTTTTTTTATCATAAAGAGTAATGAGAGTAAAAAAGATATCATGTACCAGATTAAAAACTCTTGACACATTTCACTGGAATAAGGAAAACTATGAGTAGAAGAATCTGAAAAACAGGCTTCAAGGTGTTTAATTGTTGATTTTTTTTTAAAGGAGAAACAATAGTCTAGAAGAGGAAATGAGAAGAAAAGAGGTTCACTAATCCCCAGAAGACAGGGTCTCAACAAGAAAGAAAAAAAAATGTAACTTGAGAGGAGTGCAGCAAAGCACTATTCTGAAAGGAGAACCTGTTTTCAAAAGAGTAATAAAGTATAGGAATGTTTATAAAGGAGATGTAATAATGAAAGATAGGAAGCCAAGAGGGCACACAGGGGAGTTTTAGAGAGCTGGAAGGAAAGATGATTCAAATTAGGAAATGCTTGGAGTAAGAAATCAAAAATATAAATATGTGCTTTCCCACTATTTTAAGAAATGAAGTTAAATAACTAGCATGGCTTGCTGTCCTGCCTAGACTTGATTGTTATATGAGATAAACTAGATTAAAGGGCCACCATGGGATTAATCCTGGCTAGTTTTAAGGTAGAGAGTTGGTACATCCTTGAGTACTGGGAGAGACAGTATAGTTTTCCCCAAAGGAATGCAGAGCACTCTGAGGCCCTATCTCCATCCTAATGAAGGGCTCCGAGAAAGTTGAATGAGACTAATGGCATGGGAGCTCACAGCACACAAAGATCTCGCCTTCTTTTCAATGCTCTGGAGTCAAGCACTTTATTAAGCCTTCCAATAAAGAGCTGGACTAAAGGGAGATAAAGGCGTGGTTTCCTTGGGTGTAAAACAAGAAAGCATCAAGAAACTTGGTAATTGAGATAAATAGGACAATACAATATTTTTTAAAGTTAATAAGGGGGGGGGGAAATGTAGAAAATTGATGAAAAGTAAAATATTAAACAAGCAAATAAGGCCAAGATCACAAGTAATTCAGAATTCAGGCCCAACCTTATACTTACTTTATCCTCCACTAGCAAATTGATACAATTTGACATACTTAATCTGTGGTAGATTTACAAAACTAAGAGAAACAGGAACTATGTACTCCAAAGGTGTATATCCACTGAAGGTTTCATAAATAAGACTCACCTGGTTTCTTCTTCATTTTTAATTTCTCTCTGGTACAATTATGTTTTGAGATGGGTGTGAGGGCTTTTTTTGCTTTTTTAGCAGTTGATGTTTTAAAGTCTCCAGCAGAAAAAGGAATTCTTTTCATTTTTTGTGCTTCTGCATGTTCGGTAACTGCCGCTTTCTCATTTACATTTTCCATGTTTCTGGTACTCTTTCTTTTACGAGCAACGAGAGTTGTCTTCAAGGAAGATGGAGTTATTTCATTTTGATGATCCTTAAATTTATTTACAGTCGGATCTATAACTGGAAGTCCCAAATGGAAAGGTTCTTTCTCCTTTGGATTATCTTCAATTCCTTTTTCAATTTCACCTATTGCATTGTCGAGACACCTTTTTGCCTTTGGTTTATCACTTTCAGTTTGCTGCCCTCTAGCAGAACTGGGCTTCATTTTAGTAACAGTGGCAGAAAGTATTGGGCGTCTCTTAGCTTGTTTATTGCAGTTGTACCTAGAAATATCTTGAACTGTAGAAAATGTAGGATGATTTTGTTTCGTAAAATTGCAGTCATTTGACTTTATTTCCATCACCTTGGGTTGTTCAAGGATAGCTTTGGGAGATTCTGAACTCTGATATCTATGAGTACATTTTAAACCTTTATTTTTTCTCCAGACTTCAGGGGGTTGTGAGGCGTGACAGTTTTCATTTGATAATGTTGATAATTTACATCCTTGCTGAGATGTATATTTATACACCATGCTATCTTTCCCAAATTGATCTGGTGATAAAATGGGCTTAACTGACTCTGATGTTAGATCTTGCCTGAGTCCATAATTATCATTTACAAAAGATTCTGGACTTAAAGTAGTTTGATAAATTGCATGTACAGTTTTTGATTCTAAATGCATAGGCTTTGTATTGTTTTTCATAAATTTATCTAATAATACACATGTGGCTAATTCTACTTCATTATTACCTATCTGACTGTTCTCTAAAAAAGAGTCTGGACTTAGAAAATTCCCTTTGCTTTGTGTAATATTTAAACTTGAAGAACTGCTCGGTGTAAGAACAAGTCTATTATTCTCTTCAACTTGGTCCTTAATAATACTGATGGAGTTAAAGGATGTTCCAGTTATTCCTTGGTCATTAAAATGAAAATCTTTTGAAATGGTGGAATTATCTACTTGTAACAATTCCACATTTTCAGACGAGTGAACAGATGAGTAGGTAGTAGATCGTCGCAGAGATATTGATGAGCAAGTTTCACCATGGCAGTCTTGCAAAGAGGGGCTAATTGGTGAAATAGATATTATATTTTCTTCAAGGATTAAAGAATTGTTTTCTGTTGAGGAACAGACTTCCGTCATAGTCAAATTTTCACAAGCTTGTAGTGGGCTCCTGACAGTATCAACTTTTCGAGAAACACTAAATGTTTTATTAACATTCCGACTACTCAAAATCTTTGTGTTATGACCTGAAGCAGATGAAGCAGTCTTCTTATTAATGGCGTTCCAAAGACTTCTCTGCAAAATTAAGCAAAATACACCAAATAAGTAGACAGCTATTGAACATAATCATTAAATAAGCAATATAAAGCAGTTTGCTCACTTGATGGTTATTATAAAAATAATTCTGTCATAAAAAGCAATGTATATGAACTTTATGAACTCTGTATGTAAACCAGTATAAAATAAAAATTTCAAAAAAGGGAAAAAATTTTGTCAGAATATTAACATTTTCTTAGAGGAAATACAAAGTGATTAAGTGATTACCTTTTTCTTTTTCTGTTCTTCTGCATTTCCTAGTAATATAGCTTGGTGTTTTAAAATATCATTTACAAGAAATGTGACAATCTCTCTCACTCGGCCTTCTTTGAGCGGTGTCCAGTTAACAGAAGTCACAAGTTTTCCTTTGGGCTATAATCCAAATAAATAAATAATTAATTAGTATCTTTAAAAGTAAAGTAGCTCTGGTTAGTACATATAATAGTGCATTATGTGTGGTGCTACTAACCAAAAGGTCAACTAGTCTAATCCATTAGGTACTCCATCGGAGAAAGACGAACAGTTTCCTCCCATAAAGATTTACAATATTAGAAACCTGATGTCCTTGTGAATTGAAATCAACTTCAAGGCAGTGGGTGGCTTGTTTATGGTATTTTTTAATGACAACAGTCGTGGATAAGAACTCAACCACGTTACATAAAAACTTAGAATGCAGTAGGGAATTAATTGCTAGTTACCAACAATCTATGCATTTATAACATTTGTTCAATAAGTATATTTAAATTTATTATAAGGAAAAAGTTACTACAAATAGTAAAGTTCACAATAACATTATACTAAAACTTAATTGAATACAAAGGGGAAAAAATAACCTCCCAATATTTTATTGTAACTAAGTGTTCTCATCGCCACTATACAAACACAAGAAGATGATTACATCATTATATAACTACCAAATTTATATCATTATATCACTGTCAAATCACTGAGAAGCATGGTCCAGGCATGCCACATAGTAACCTTTATTATCAACAGCCAGCATTACTTTTTTCTACTTACAGATAGATTTGACTATTGACTATTAAAAATATAAAATGTTCATAATGAGATAGTGGATAAGTGAAGAGTAAGTACAATGACTCTGAATTATAAAGATTTCTTAAAAACATATACAGCGCACACCAACCTCCAGTCAGATATGGACCCAAGTAGGGAGCAAGCCTGGAGGCTACTCTGTCCTCAGCAGTACTGAGCAGAGGGTGGGAAGCCAGCCCAATTTCCAGTCAGGTACCAAGCTCTCTGGCCAGGTATGGACCCACGCAGGGAGTGGGCCTGGATGCCTCTCTCTGTTCTTGGCAGTAGTGCACAGAGGGCAGGAAGCTATGCTTTCACCTGCTTCCTGTGGTTACATGTTTCCTGTGACTCCAGCAGCAATTTGGAGAGGGCCTGGAGCCTACCATGTGACCACTGAACAGCAGTGATCAGAAAGTGGGCTGAGAAGCCCCACTCTCATGGACTTCTACTCTAGGTACTTCTAGCCCTCAACTTTTGCAGTAAGGAGAGTGTCTGGAAGCTACACCACCCCACCAAGACTTAGCCTTGCAGGTGACCCATGCCCCTTATTCCCTGAACTGAGCAGCAGACAACTTAAAACTCTGCAAAAAAACTGAAGTCAGTCGTCACCCCAAAAAAGCCATGAAGACATTACTTAGTGGATCTACTGGAGGAGAAAAGACTGACAGAACTTTCTGCTATTGAATTTTAAAGAACACATGATCAATGATCATTGTTCAAATGGACAATAATCAAATATTTTTGCTGGATGAAAGAAAAAATGGGAAGATACAAAAAAAATCTCTAGAAGAACTTAAAAAGAAACACAAGACAAAGCAGATTAAACAAAGGAAACACTAGGAATCATAGAAAAACAAGCAGTAATCCAGAATAATAAGACCAACATTTCAGAAGCTGTCAACACACTGGAGGGGCAGATGAACAGAAATGACTGGATGGAATACAGCACCAATGAAACAGACTATAGAGCTCAATACTGATCAGCTAGAGAAAAAAGCAGGGGTGCAGAGAGTGAAGAAAGCCTAAAAATAACGTGAGACAATAGCAAGGGAAATAACATATGTGTAATTGGAACTCCAGACAGAATAAGCAAAAATAAATTAACTAAAAATAATCATAGAAGAGTTATTAGAAGAAAATGTTCCAGGTATCATGAAAAATTAGAGAATATACATCCAAGAAGCTGAATGAACTACAAATAGAATAGATTCCAAAAGAAAAGTAATAAGAGGTATTATAGTCAAATTCACCAGAATCAAAAACAAGGAGAGAATTCTAAAAGCAGCCAGAGAAAAACAAGGAGCGCCACATAAATGAGAGCAAATGAGATTAAACTCTAATTTCTCCACAGAAACTACGGGAGCAAGAAGACAATGGAAAGGCTTGTACCAAATACTCAAAGAATACAACGGCAACTAAGAGCACTGTACCCAGCAAAACTGTCCGTCACTTACAACTGAGAGATCAGAACATTCTCAAAAAAGCAGAAACTAAGGGAGTTCATGAAAATTACACCAATGGTGCAAAATACTAAAGGACATGTTCCCACAGAAAAGTGTCAGGATCAAAGTAACCAGCAAGAACAAAAGAAACAAACAAAAAAACCAAAATTATAGCAATAAAACCTTGCCTCACAATAACTACATTGAATGTGAACAGTTTAAATCAAGTGCAGAGAAATATAGTAGCAGATTGGATAAAGAATAAAGCCTATCAATGTGTTGTCTACCAGAGACACATAAGACTGAAAAATCAAAGGATGGAAAAAATATACCAAGCAAATGGCAATCAAACAAAGCAAGAATAGTAATATTAATCCATGATAAAATAGACTTCAAGGAAAAAACCATCACAAATGACAAGGAAGGACACTATGTAATGCTTAAAGGTCAATAGAACAAGAGGGCAAAATGACAATAAATATCTAAGCACCAAATGATAAAACTGCAAAATAAACAAACTAACATTATCAGAATTGCAAAAACTAATAGACATTCCACCTTCAAGGAGAGCTAGGACAATTAGAAGCTCAACAAGATGTAGAAGAACTAAACTATAATCAGTTTTATTTCAAAGATATATACAGAGTTGTTGCACAACACTAAGTCACAACTGACTCATAGCTGACCTTCCATTAAGTTTCAAGAAGCTTTTTATCACACAAAAAAAGACTGCTTAGTGCAGAGTGGAGACCAAAAAGATAGTTTGAAGATTTGACCAAGAAAGTTGAACCGTTCCAAGATATAACCTTTGAGATTCCACCACTTAGTTAGTAAAAACAATACCTCTCCAAGTGAAATCTCTTTGGCATCTTGCCAAGCATAGCTTTAGATCTCAAAAAATTCTTTTGAGGTAAACTATCCACATCCCATCCTGAGTCAGAAAATCAAGAATCTGAACCCACCCAAAGATGTGGTGTCCAGAACCGTGATAGGACGTCTGAATTCCAGAGCCCTCTTCTCAGTGTCTCTCACCACATACTTAATTCATCAGAAAGAGAAGAACTCCAAAGGCTCCACGAATGTTTTTATTCATGGCTACAGCCAGTGAAACACAGCAAGGAGGAAATGATTTCCAAATTGGTGATAGAGCAGTTTTACATAATGCATGAGTATTCCACAAACAACTCCACCTTGCGAGAATTACAGTGTTCAAGCAGGGGAAACCTAGACAAGTTTTATGTTGCTGTTATGTGCTATCCAGTTGCTTGCAACTTATAGCCACCCTCTGTACAAGAGCCCTAAACCATCCCCTATCCTGTGCTAACCTCACTGTCTCTGACACACCTACTCCCATTACCCCAATCAATGAATCAATCTATCTCATCAAAAGTCTTCCTCTCCTGCACTATCCCTCCACCCTCTCAAACATGATATCCCTCTCCAAAGACTGATCCCTCCTTGCAACATGCCCAAAGTATGTCAGATGAAGCGTTAGTATCCTTGTCTCCAAGGAGCAGCCCAGTTTCACCCTCTCTAGGACAATTCTCTTTGTTGTCCTAGCAGTCCATGGTCTATTTAACACTGTTCTCCAGCACCACAGCTCACAGCATCAATTCTCTATAATCCCTAGTCACTGTCCAGCTCTCTGACACATAGCACACAACTGCGATGACTATGGTCTAGATCAGGTACACCTTAGTCTTCAGCCAGATGTACTCTGGAGAGGTCCCTGAGAGCTGGCTTTCCCAATGCAATTAGTCTCTTGATTTCCTGGCTGCTGGTACCAAGAGTGATGACTGTGGAACCAAGCAAACTAAAACTGTTAACAATATCAATCTCTTCACCATCTATCCAGATGCTGCCAGTTGGCCCAGTGGTGAGCTTTGTTTTATTGATTTTGAGCTTCAATCCATATTGAAGGCCTTGACCTTCTGCAGCAAGTGCTTTAGGTCCTCCTCAGTTTCAGAAAGCAGGGTTGTGTCATCTGAATAACGCAGGTTGTTCATGACTCTTCCACCAATGCTGATGCCACATTCCTCCTCCTACAGCCCAGCCTCCCAGATGATCTGTTCTGCCTACAGATTGAAAAGGTATGGAGACAGAATACATCCCTGGCAGACACCCTTCCCAATTTTGAACCATACAGTGTATCCCTGCTCTGTTCTGTCGACTGCCTCTTGGTTCAAATATAGGTTTTGCAGAAGCACAATCAAATGTTCTGGGATTCCCATCCTGGCAGAAAGCAGAGAGTACCAGAGGAATGTCTATCTGTGTTTCATTGACTATGCAAAGGCTTTTGACTGTGTGGATCACAACAAACTGTGGTTGACTGAAAAGAGACGTTTACAGAAGACCTAAATACTGATTGCCTGGAGCCAACTATGTCTGAGTCTAGATCTGGAACAAAAAGCCCTCTTTCCTAGGTATATTAAAAAGATCATATTTCACTTCTATAAAAAAATTGTTACCTGGGAACACAAAAGGAAAAAAATATGAGGATGCTCCTCCAAACTCTGAATGTCCCCACCCCCAAATAGGAGGAGAAGATAAAAGTGGCAGAAACTCGGCTTTGATAATGACACAAAAACATGACAGTCTTAACAGAGGACACGATAGAGAACCTTTACAACAGATTAGCCTGGAAGAGAATTTTTCAAGACATGAAGCAGAAACTTATTGGCAAAATGCAGAAAACAAAAAACCAAACAAACAAAATATGCAGGGCTAGGTCCCTCAGGTGGCACTGTGATGGGAAAGCCTGCTGTTAGGGACCTCTCCAAAGTACTGAAGAGCGATGGTGTCACTCTGGAGACTAAGGTGTGCCTGATACATGCCATCATCTCTGCAATCACTTGTTATGTGTCAGAGAGCTAGACAATGACTAGGGAGGATAAAAGGAGAATTGATGCCTTTGTGCTGTGGTATTGGAGAAGAGTCTTGGATATACCATGGACTGGTAAGAAAACGAACAGGTTCATCCTAGAGAGGGTTAAACCAGGCTGCTCCTTGGAGGCAAGGATTCTGAAACTTCATCTGACATACTTTGGAGAAGGACATCATGCTTGGGAGGGTGGAGGAACAGCACAGGAGAGGAAGACCCTCTATGAGGTGGATTGATTCAGTGACTGGTGTAATGGGTTTAGGTCTGTTGGAGACAGTGAGATTGGCACAGGATAGAGCCGGGTTTAGGGGCTATTGCACATAGGGTCGCTATGAGTTGCAGGAAACTCGACGGCACATAACAACAAAACAAGGTCCCTCAGGACCTCAGGAAGAGGGCTTGGCAGTCCCTCTCATAAGAATGTCCCTATAGATTTTTTATCCAACCCAGACCCAGCCACCCCTGAGGCTGGCTTTGCACAAAGGAGCAGTGAGGAACAATTTCCAGCTGGAAGACAACAGGAAATAATTTCAGAATCCACAAGATTATACACATGTCAGGAATGCCCCAACATCTTTAAGTATCTCTCTCAGTTAAGAAATCACCAAAGAAAACATAAGGGTGAAAGTCCATACAATTGTACCTAGTGTTCCAAAAACTGCTTTCAGAAGTTAAACATGACCAGGTGCCAGGTGATTCACAGGCCTGAGAAGCCCTTCAGATGCTGCATCTGTGGCAAAGAGGCCTGCCACAGAACCAACCAGCAGATCCACACAGGAGGGAAGCCCTACAAGTGCTCTATTGTGAGAAGTGTTCCCACCATCTTCATTCCGTAGTTAAGTGAGGCTTCGCAAGGATCCCAAAACTTCAGAAGCTTCCTGAGACACAGACAGCCCCATCCATAGTGAACATGCCATACAGTTTCTTTAATGACAATACTCTCCCCTTGTTCTGCAACTACTTGAAAATGTACATTTTTAAAGGGCAAGGATTATTCTGTTTTGATAACCAGTGACTCTCGTGTGTCTTGAATAGGCACATCTCAGATAAATGTCTGTTTTGAGTAAATGAAGCAAGATGATCCACATAAGAAGGCAAGAAATCCCAACCCCTCACCACTTCCACCACCTAGAACACAAGCACTGTTCACAGTGCTCCATTGACAGTTTCTTCGGCAATCTCTATGTTCTTTCATTGTCTTAAAATACAATCTTTAAAGTTATTTTTTTTTTAAAAAAAAAGAGACTGCCCATCTTTTTTCTGCAGAACAAATTGAATCTCCTGATCAGAAACATACTTTTGCCGTGGCAGTTCACTTTCCACTAAGCCACCAGAAAGTTCGATATACATTCTTCTCCAGCATACAGGGAACATTCTCCAGAATAGGTCATATTTTAGGTCACAAAGCAAACCTTAATAAATGAAAAACCATAAAAATACAACAAAGTATTTTCTCAGACCACAATGCTATAAAATTAGAAGTTGATACCATGAGGACAAGGGAGGAAAAAAACCATATATCTGAAAACTGAACAACACCCTGGAACACTGGGTAATAGAAGAAATAAAAAACAAAATTAAAAAGTTTATTGAAACAAATGAGAATTAAAATAACTTGTCAAATTCTCCAGCACATAGCAAAGGTTACTTAATGCTCAATTCTTGGGAATAAAAAACACACATCAAACAGGAAGAAAGAATGGAAATTAACTACTTACCCAAACATCTCCAGCAAATAGAATAAGAATAGCAAGCAAACCTGACAACCTCTAAAAGTAAGGAAATTATAAAAATTAGGGCAGAATCTAGAGAGGATAAAATTGATGAATGGGACCTTATAAAGATGAAATCCCTCTGCGCATCAAAAACTTTTTCCAATAGGGTGAAAAGAAAGCCTACTGACTAGGGGGGAAAATGTTTGGCAATATCACCTCAGACAAGGGTCTCAGAAAAAAGTTTGCAGAATACTACAGGGCCTCCAGAAGTAAAAGACAGACAACACAATTATAAAATGGGCAAAAAACATGGAAACACTTTGCACAGAGACAGACATTTAGATGGCCAACAGAAATGAAGAAATGCTCAAAATCACTAGCAATAAGAAAAATGCAAATGAAATCACGATGAGCTACCATCTCAGCCCAGTAGCAGTGGCAAAGTTTAGAAACGCAGCAA
This sequence comes from Elephantulus edwardii, assembly GCF_000299155.1. NCBI lineage: Eukaryota > Metazoa > Chordata > Mammalia > Macroscelidea > Macroscelididae > Elephantulus > Elephantulus edwardii. Next base: position 6,981,287 of record NW_006399860.1, on the reverse strand, counting down.
GCAATTAATGTTGGAGTGGATGTGGAGATGTGGGAACTCTCATACACCACTGGTGGGATTGTATAATGGTGCAACCACTCTGGAAGGGAGTTTGGCATTTCCTCAAAAAGTTGAACATAGAAACTCCATATAACCCAGGTACTCCACTACTGGAATATACCAAAAGGAAATTAAGATTGAGACACAAACAGAGATCTGTACACCAATGTTCATAGCCAATGTTATTTACCATCACAAGATCATGGACAATCCAAATGTCCAACTGAATGGGTTGAGAAATTGTGGTACATTCACACAATGGAATACTATACAGCACTCAGGAACAATGACTTTGAAAAATACTACATAACTTGTGAGAGAATGACGAGCTTTATGCTGAGTAAACTAATTCACTCTCATAAGGACAAATACAGCATAACACCATTACTATAAAAATAGAAGAATAACTAGAAAAACATGTATGGGGATCCAACAAGGAAATGGGTGGGAATAGAAGGGTGAGGAAGGGTAGGGGCAAAATCATAGAGTTGTACAATTTGGTCAGTAGAGGGAGGAGGTAGAAGAAATAAGAACTATCAGGTAGAGACCTGAAAAGACAGGGTAATGGTGGACATAGTCCAATGGTGATTAATTTTATAAAATATAATGGGAATGATTGTATGAAACACAATGTGATTAAGAATAGTGTGAAACACATTGTATATGAACTTTGTAAGCAAACTAATATAAAATAGACTTAAAAAAAATAAGGTAGAAATAAACTGGGTAGAAAATAGAAAAACAATTTAAATTATCAATACGACTAAGAACTGCTTTTTCGAAAGAATCAGTAAAATCAACAAATCACTGACAAACTTAACAAAGAGAAAAAAGACATAAAATCCAAATAAAAAATTAAATGAATGATGGCATAATTGGACCAACAGAAAACAAAAAGGATAATAATATAATTTTATGAAAAACTGTAACAAATATGAAAACCTAGAAGAAATGGACAAATATTTAGAAATGCAAAATCTGCGCAAACTGACACTGACTGAAGTAGAACACCTCAACAGACTCATCACAAAGGAAGAAATTGAAGTCATTCAAAAAAATACCTCCAAACAAAAACAAAAACAAACAAACAAAAAATCCTGGCTTTCCAATTATAAAATGGACCTATGAAAGGAATAGATCTTTCACCAAAGAAAGATGACAAAGAAATACATGAATGTTCAAATGCCCTAATTATTACAGAGATGCAAATCAAAATAACAAGATTATATCACTCCGGCAACAATAGCAAAGTTCAACAGGACAGCAAACAACCTGGTGAGGATGTGGAGAGATTGGAAATCTCATACAATGCCGGTAGGAATGTAAAATGGTACAACCACAGTGGAAGGCGGTCTAGCACTTCTTCAAAGAGTTGGATATAGAAATACCATTTGACTCAGCTATCCCACTATATATCCTAAAGAAACTAGAATCATGACTCACACAGATGGATGTACACTTATGTTTACTGCAGCCATTATCACAATAACAGAGATGGAAGCAACCTAAGTGACTATCAACAAAGAAATGAATCCAAAAACTGTGGTACAGTCACACAATGGAATATTATGCAGCACTAAAAAACAATGAACTTGTAAAATATTACACAACATGGGTGAGCCTGGAAGACATGCTGAATGAAATATCTCAGTCAGGAATTGACAATTACTTCTTAAGACCACTGTTATAAAAACAGGATGGATGGACGGAGACCAGGAAGAAAATAGATAATGATCACTAAACTAGAATAGGTCAAGGGAAGAACTACTTAAAAGGAATGGATGATTAGATATTACAGGGACAACAATTTAACAATTTAGAGTAAGACATGCATTACAAAGTGAACTTGAGGGGGTTGTTAGGTAGCATTAAATCTAATTAGAGGGAAGGGGATGGAGGAAAAAATGTGTATTGATGAATAAATGAAAATCCAACCATCTTGTAAATTTTCACTAAAATTACAATTTTTTTTAAATTTTTAAAAATATAAAGACACCAGATGTTCTGCTAGAGAAGGAGGGGCAAACTCCTCCTGTGTCAGATCCAATTCGATGGTACACCAAATTAAATGAAATTAAATAAATAAATAAATTACACACACACACACACACACACACACACACACACACACACAACTAAATTCCTTCTGCAAATTCTTCTTAAGTTTGCACCATTACTAATACATCTACTCTTCACTTGTCTTTGCATTAGCTGATGTTCCACATTTATAAAAGTAAAAAAATCTACCAACAAACTATTTGTGCGTTATTAACATGTCTGATAGAAATTAATCCCAAGGTGTAAGGTCAGTGTAATGCTGAGTATGATGCTTAACAAGGTTATTTATCAACTTAGTTGAATCATGATTCTCAGAGTTTGTCAGTGAAATAGTCATCTTATGCTTTTTTATCTAATGTTCTATCTTGCATTTTTGCCTAAGATTGAACATTACATTTTAAAAGAGAAACTATAAGGTATTATTATAAGCAGTTGTTTGGTAAAAGAATAGTAAACCAATTTATAAAAATTTAAAAATAAACAGAAAACTTCAAAAATAAAATACTTTAATTCCACAATATGAAGTAAACAGAAATGTGTTTCCATAGAAAGGAAAGGAAGCAATCTTCATAAAACAGATCAACAACTGCTCGTTGTATTGAGTCAGAATATACTCAAAGCTGACTGGGTTTTCAGAGGTGAAAAAATAACACACGGGAGATTGTCCTTTTTTTTTCCCCACTGAGCTGCTGCTAGATTTAAACCAGACTTTTGTAAAGTTTTGAGGTAAGCATGAACAAATCAATGGATCTCAGATTAGAACCTCTTCTCACTATTCTGTGAAATGGTTATTAGTCAATTAGTTCGACCTCTCTGGCTAATTTTACTTAACACTCAAACAGAAATGTTACAGTGGTCAAAATAAGCACATAAATTCTCTGGTTTTGATGAAGAGAATGAGACCAGTAGTCTGGTAAAATCAATATGGGAAAAGATAAAGGGAAATTCCAAAACTAACATTTATCAAATGAAATTGGATTCACTCTTAACTGTTGGAGCTCTGGTGGCCTGGCGGAAAGTTGTGCCACAATCCCAAAGGCATGTAGTTTGAATCCACCAGCCGCTCAGTGGGAGAGTTTACTGCCTCTGAAAATCCACTGGAGGGTCAGCTATGGGTGGGTTCCAACTCAACAGCACACCACAACAACATAACTGTAGGGAGCGATGGTGCCATATGGTAAAAGCTGCACTGCAATTCCAAAGAGATGTGGTTTGAATTCACCAGGTGCTAGAAGGATAAGCAATTTCCTCCCATGAGATTTGCAGCCTCTGAAAACCACCTGGAGGGTCAGTTCTGACAAAATGGCAAACAACATAACTACTTCACCAAAAAAGGTGGTTAGCCACATCTAAGGATGCCTATGAAAACTAAAAGCTGTCTTAAGAAGAATGGGGGAAAAAAAAAAACCAACAACACTCAAAAAACTGCTCTCACCAAAGTATTCCAAGTAATCTTAAATAAGAGTACTATTGAATATACCATGGACTGCTAGGAAAACAAACAAGTTTGTCCCAGAGAGGGTGAAAGCAGACTGTTCCTTGGAGGCAAGGATGCGTAAGCTTCTTCTGACATACTTTGGACATGTTGCAAGGAGGGACTAGTCCTTGGACAGGGATGTTATGCTTGGGAGGGTTGAGGGAGAGAAGTCCCTTGATGAGATGGATTGATTCAGTGACTGGGGTAATGTGGGTAGGTGTGTCACAGTAAGATTGGCACAGGATAGGGCAGGGTTTAGGACTATTGTACATAGGGTCGCTATGATGGCACATAACAACAACAACTGATAAAATTATATTATTAATTCAGAACTGCAAAAGCCTTTCACAATGACTGAAATCTATTTAAAACACTTCTATTTAAGAGAATGGGGACAGTGGTGGTTCAATGGTAGAATTCTTGCCTTAGTGCCAGTTAGAAGAGTCAGTGGACCTAATGCACATCACCCAACTGTGACTGTAATTTTTTTCATGCTGCTTTGATATTCAACAGGTTTCAGGCTACTGGAAAGAAATGGCAGATGATGTGCATTAAAAAGCAATCAATGGAACACAATGGTCAGATCTCAAAAGATCATGAAGCCAGCGCCCAAACAGCGTTTTATTCAATTATGCATGAGTCATACAGACTTGAGTCACTCTGATCTAGCAACACTTAATAGAGAAAGCCAAACTAAAACAACTGTAGTCGAGCCGAACTCTTGGTGGCCCTATAGGACAAGGTGTAGCTGTCTCATGAGGTTTCAAGGCTGCGATCTTTAGGAAAGAACAATGACACACAGGACATTCAGGTTAGCCGCTGGGTTAACCAAGTTGCTAGGCTACCAAGCCTCTCTATAAATGATATAAAGATTTTTCGTGTGCACATTAATCTGTTGTCGCTATCCAAGTTGCCGCTGACCCTCTCATCCTATATAGGAACCAAGTAGTTAGTACTCCAGTAATGAAAAGAAATTTATTTCATCCTCTAAGGACCTTTTTCAAGCCACACCCCTATGGACCTGGATGTCAAGAAAGATGGCAAAGAAGGTGGCTGTGACCGGGCGCGTGCCCTTCCCACGACCTACCTGCAGCTCAAAAGAGCAAGGAGAGATACTGAAGCCTCGGTCTGCTGCAGGGAAACGGCAGACCTTCACGACAGCGACCTCCTCATTGGGATTGTCTAGGGTCAGAGACAGGGTCCGAGATGCTCCCACGCGAACATTTCCGAAGCAGAGGAAAGGTGACTTGCAGAAGTGGCTGAGAGAAAGAACCGGCGGGGAAGCCGCCTCTTCTTTGGTCCGGAGGCCTCGCAGCCCTTTGGGTGTCCTCTGATCCCCCGGGCTCAGCTCCCAGAAGCTTCGCCCCCCAGACCAGGTCGCCATGGCAGTTTCCGAGACCCTGCTCGCACCTCCCAGGAGGCTGAAGACCACTTCTCCTCACGGTCAGTTGTAAAGGTCCAGAAAGCTAATTCTCCCACTTTCTTTCCCAGTGCCGGACACTAGAGGAAAAGAGAAACAAGCCACGCAAATTGGCACTCAAAAAGGTCTAGTGTCTCCGTTTAAACTTCCCGCCTCCACCAATGAGCGCCTCCAGACCACGCCCTCTTGGCCACAAAGCCAATCACAGGGCTACAGCAGTCATTAACCAATGAGACGGCAGCGCCTTATTTAAACGATTGCACTGGGCGGTCAGTTATCCTCTTCACAGGAAGGGAGCTCAGTGGCTAATTTCACACAGTTTCTGTCAAAAGGTTGAGTTAAAGCGAGGATGGTAACCATAACCAAACCCATTCTCGTCGAGTCTATTCAGACTCATGGAGACCCTGCAGGGCAAGGAAAGAAATCTACAAGGAACCCAACTGCAGTATCTGTGTCCTCAGTGGCTGTTGAATTGGACCGGGGACCTGTGCATAGGCAGCGAAATTCTTTAAAATTACGTCACCGTCACCAGTAACTGCTTTTCTAAAATAGATGAAATTCCCTAGCACAATCATTACTTTCAAAGGAGCTCTCAAACTAGTATAGGGTAGTTAACTCTGCTAATCCAGAGCCCTTTGCCATAAACAAAAAATTTAAGTCTTTCTTCTCATCTAACATACCATGCCCAGAATTACACGTATTAGCTTTACTTTTGCTCTCTCTCTGAGTTGAATGAGAGCAGTATGAAGAAAATTAAAATGAGTGTGAATGTGCTTAGTTCAGAGACTAATCAAAATCAACTCAATTCACTGCCATTGTCTTGATGTTCACCTAATCATAATTGACCCTACAGCGAGTTTTCGGAGTTCCTGGTGACCTAACGCAAAAGAGTTGGAGATGCGAACCCAGAGGTGTGCTCCCAAACTAGAATCATCCAGCTGCTGCGAGAAAGACAAATGGGCGAACTCCCTTGCAATTTACAGTGTCTGAAAAACAGCTAGAGGGCCAGTTATGAGTTAATTCTGGCTCAATGACAGGTACCAACAACAAATGATAGAAGATTGACCTTTTTCCTGCGGACTTACTGGTAAAGTCAATCAACCCTGCCATCGTTTAGGTTAACAGCTTTACTCTATAGACTGAGTCACTAGTGTTCGTTACAATCAAAATTCAGTGAATCTGCATTCTGATTCTTGCCTAGGGATGCTGGAAGTATGAAATAGATAAACCTGAGGTCCTCCATAGTTCACAAGTTGTCTTTTTGAAAGGCAATACCTTCAACAGTGAATTTCTATATGAGTAATGATCTCTTCCACAGTCAGCCTCTTGTCATGCTCTTACTACTGATATATAACTTCTCCAGAATCTCTTTATACAAATGTAGTCAAGCTAACACCTGTGTATTTCATCAATTGAAGTCCATGTGTATAAAAGAAATTTAGTATTTTTTACTGTTTTATGTTTAAGGTGTTTTGCAATGAATTGTACAAAATTATAGAGTGGGATCTCCAGTCTAAGGCTATATTTTCCAATTATCAATCCTTTGTTCTCAACTTTTGCATTCCAATCACAATTATTACTCACACACACATCTTGACTGGATTTTTTATCAATTTCAGACTGCAAAAGTTGAATTTGTTGTTGTTATGAGCCATCAAGTTAGAACCTCGCTGAACCTTCTAAAGGGTTTCCTCAATTCCTTGATTGTTGGCCTTTATGGCTGGTGCATATATTTGAATAATAGTTGTATTAGCAGATCTTCCTTGTATGTGATTTAATGATATTTTCAATAACATTTACACTTTGTTGGATAGCGCTTTTTAAGAATGGGAACAAATTTGGAACTCTTCAAGTAGGTTGTCCAGATAGCTGTCTTCCATATTTCTTAGCATTGGTTAGTGAGGCTATCCAGAGCTACATTTCTTTATTGTAACACTTGAAATGGTATTCCATCAATTCTTGGGGTCTTATTTTTTTGTCAAGGCCTTCAGTGCAGCTTGGATTTCTTCCTTCAGTACCTCATGATATGCAACTTCCTGAAATGCTTTAGAGTTGATTACTTCTTTTTGGTACAGTGACATTGTCTTCCATCTTCTCTTAATACTCCCTGTATAATACCATATTTTGCCTAGAGAATCTTTCAGTATTATAAATCATGGTTTGAATCTGTTCTTAAACTCTTTCAGCTTAAGAAATGTCGAGTATTTTCTTCCCTTTTAGTTTTCTAACTCTAGTTCTTTGCATATTTCATTATAATAATTTGCTTTGTCTTCTCAAGCTGCCCTTTGAAATCAGGGTTTAGAGCTCTTGTACATGGGGTCGCTATGAGTCGCAAATGACTTGATGGCACATAACAACACAATAACAATGGTGCTTATGTGAAACCTATACAGCAATAATTGTCCAAACAGAACAAGAGTTTGGTTTAAAATTATGAAGGATGTGTGTCAGGGTTGTATCCTTTCTCTATATTTACTCAAACTATGCTGAAAAAATAGTTTTAAAAGATGGATTATATGAAAAAGAAAGGGACATCAGAATTGATGGAAGGCTTATCAACAACCTATTGTTTCCTGTTGTGTACTGTAGAGTCAGAACTGACCCATAGCTGACCCTCTGGAGGGTTTTCAGAGGCAGTTAATCACAGAGGCACTTAATCACACAGAAAGAGATTGCCCTTTATTCAAATTCTAAACTTTCCTTGAAGAAAATGACGAAAACTTGAAGCATATACCTTAAAGAATATAAAAATTGTAAATATCAATTAAGCATCATTAACAAGAAAACAAGAAAAGAAAAATTTCACAACTGACTAGCAAGCAACACATTGATGTTGTTACTGTTTTGTTCCATCTAGTCACCTGCAACTCACAGTAACCCTGTACATTATAAAGCCCTGCCCTATCATGAGCTATTCTCATCTCCAACGGACCTAATCGCATTTCTCCAGTCACTGAGTCAATCCATCTCAGACTGGGTCTTCCTCCCATGTGCTGTCCCTCCACCTTTCCAAGCATGATGTCTTTCTCCAAGGACTGGTCCCTCCTGGCCACATGCTCAATGTTTGTGAGATAGAATATCCTTGCCTCCAGGAAGCAGCTTGGTTTCACTCTCTCCAAGACAGACCTGTTTGTTCTCATGGCAGTTCACACTACGATCAACATTCTTCTCCAGCATCACAATTCAAAGACATTGATTCTTCTTCTATCATCCTTAGTCATTGTCCAACTGTCTGATGCATAGCAAGAAATTACAAAGACCATGGCCTGGATCAGGTGCATTTTAATCTCCAGATTGGCATTGATGCTTTTCAGTATTGTAGAGAGGTCCCTAACAGTAGATTTTCTTTTGTCTTATTTTATTGATATTTGAATGAGATTATCGAGAACTTGAATTTCTTCTTTTTCTGTTTTTTTTAATTTTTTTAAATTTTTTTAATTTTTATTTTTATTTTGAGAACTTGAATTTCTATTCATTTATTGTTGCGCCATTTCCTCCCTCCTCCCGCCCCCAGTTCCCTTTTTCCTTTGGGAAAAAAATTGTTTCATTGTTATTACGGTCCTCCTCCCGAGTCCAGTTTACTATGCATCTCTAATTCTGGACTTTTGTCATGCCAATAATGTTGTTGTTGTTGTTATGTGCCATCGAGTTGTTTCCGACTCATAGCGACCCTATGCACAACAGCTCTAAACCCTGCTCTATCCTGCGCCAACCGCACCGCCTCTGACACACCCATCCCGATTACCCCAGTCACCGAATCAATCCATCTCATAGAGGGTCTTCCCCTCCTGCGCTGTCCCTCCACCCTCCCAAGCATGATGTCCCTCTCCAAGAACCCGTCTCTCCTGGCAACATGTCCAAAGTATGCCAGACGAAGCCCCAGAATCCTTGCCTCCAAGGAGCAGCTTGGTTTAATCCTCTCCAAGATGAATCTGTTTGTTTTCCTGGCAGTCCATGGTACATTCAGTACCCTTCCCCAGCACCACAGCTCAAAAGCATCCACTCTCCTTCTGTCCTCCCTAGTCATTGTCCAACTCTCTGATGCATAACAAGTGATTGCAAATACCATGACCTGTATCAGGTGCACCTTAATCTCCAGAGAGACGCTGTTGCTCCTGAGTACCTTTGAGAGGTCCCTAACGGTAGACTTTCCCATCGCGATACGCTTTTTGATTTCCTGACTGCTGATACCAAGAGTGTTGACTGTGGAGCCGAGCAAAGCGAAGCTGTGAACACTCTCAATCTCTTCGTCATCCATCCTGACGCTGCCAATTGGTCCAGTGGCGAGAATCTTTGTCTTCTTGACGTTGAGCCTTAGTCCATACTGAAGGCTGCAGTCCTTGACCCTTCGCAGCAAGTGCATGAGGTCCTCCTCAGTTTCAGCAAGCAAGGTTGTGTCATCTGCATAACAGAGATTGTTAATAGATCTTCCACCAATCCTGATGCCACAATTCTCCTCATAGGGCCCAGCCTCTCAAATATGCCAATTATTATGCCAATAATACATAATCATATATTCCCTTTATTCATTTCTCTCCCTTGTCTGTTTCAATGACTGTACATTGTTTACCCCCTCTTTTCTGTTTCCCCCCACCCCCAATGTCATTGTTTACCCCCTCTTTTCTGTTTCCCCCCACCCCCAATGTCAGTCCTGTTTTATAACTGTGTCATTATGCAGTATTTGTCTTTTTGTGACTGAGATATTTCACTCAGCATAATGTCCTCCATGGTCACTCATTTGGTATATTTCACGAGTTCTTTGTTTTTCAGTCCTGCATAATATTCCACTGTGTGAATAAACCACAGCTTTTCTATCCATTCCTTTGTTAATGGGCACTTGGCTTGTTTCCAACTCTTTGCTATTGTGAACAAAGCAGCAATAAACATGGGTGTGCATATGTATGCTTGGGTGTCAGTTATGGTTTCTTGATAGTATATTCCCAGTAGAGGAATTGCTGAATCAAATGGTATTTCTATTTCCAACCTTTTGAGAAAGTGCCATACCACATTCCAAAGTGGTTGCACCAATTTACACTCCCACCAACAGGGAATAAGGGCTCTAGTTTCTCCACCACACCAGCATTTGTTGTTTGCTGCTGTGTTGAATTTTGCTAGTCTTACTGGAGTAAGATGATATCTCATCGTGTTTTGATTTGCATCTCTCTTAAAGCTAGAGATTTTGAACATTTATTTATGTATTTGTTCACCATCTGAATGTCTTCTTTGTGAAGTATTTCTTCATATCCTGTGCCCATTTTTCAATTGGATTATTTACCTTTATCTTGTTGTGGTGCTCAAGTATTTTATAAATTCTAAATATAAGTCCTTTATCAGAAATGTCATTACCAATTCTTTTTTCCCAGTCTGTGGCTTCCCTTTTTACCTTGTTGGAGAAGTTTTTTGGAAGTGCATAGAGATATGATTCTTAGAAGGTCCCATTCATCTATTTTATCCTCTCCTGGTTGTAGGATTTTTAGGTTGCTTGGAAAACGATTCATGTTGTGGATTAGTGCTTCTCGGGTTCTTCCAAGCTTCTGTGGATTAGTACTTCTAGAGTTCTTTCTCTAATGAAGTTTATAGTCCTTGATTTTGGTCCTAGGTCCTTGATCCACTTTGTAATTCCACAGATTCCGCAGATGTAATTGATCTGATTCCTGTACATCCTATAAGATGAAATCCATGTGTATAGCCTGCATTTATGTCTTATAAAAGGTATTTGCTATGAATAAATCATTGACTGTGCAGAATTCTATCATTCAACCCCCAGTCTCATTTCTGTCACCAAGTCCATATTTTCCAACTATTGATCCTTCTTCTGGTTCCCACCTTTGCATTCCAGTAACCCATTATTATTAATGCATCTTGGTTACACGTTCAATCGATTTCTGACTGCGACAGTTGATGTAAATCATCTATTTCCTCCTCTTTGGCTCTGGGTGTAGGCCCATAAATTTGAACAATAGTGGTATTAATAGGTCTTCCTTGTATGCATATGGATGGTATCCTATCACTCACAATATTGTCTTTCAAGATGGATCCAGGAATGACCTTTTTTACCATGAAAGCTACACTGTTTTTCCTCATCTTTTTTTTTTTATGGTGAGAAAAATTTATTACATTTAGAATTAGCCCGCTGGACTCAGTTTAGATGATCCCAATTTTGTTGGCAACATCCAAAGCATCATAATCAGGAGCAAGTCAAACATAGGCCTTCTTCTCTCCATCAGGCCTAATCAAAGTGTTGACCTTAGCCACATCAATGTCATAGAGCTTCTTTACAGCTTGTTTAATTTGGTGCTTATTGGCCTTGACATCCACAATGAACACAAGTGTGTTGTTATCTTCTATCTTCTTCATAGCTGACTCAGTGGTCAGGGGAAATTTGATGATGGCATAGTGGTCAAGCTTGTTTCTCCTCGGAGCGCTCTTCCGGGGGTATTTGGGCTGCCGTCGGAGTCTCAGCGTCTTAGGCCGCCGGAACATGGGTGACGTGCGGATCTTCTTTTTTTTTTTGGCTGTGGATGATGCCCTTCAGGACTGCCTTCTTGGCCTTCAATGCCTTTGCTTTGGCTTCAGTTTTGGGAGGGGCAGGGGCTTCCTTCTTCACTTTCGGCGCCATCTTCGTAGAAAGGCTTTCCCTCATCTTTTAATCTACAGCATAGTAGATCATATGATTGTGGCATTCAAAATGTCCCATGCTGATCCACCGCATTTCGCTAATATCCAATATGTCAGTACTAATGCACTTCATTTTTTTCTTTACAATGTCTAGTTTTCCTGTATTCATACTTCTCACATTTCACATTGGTTTTTTGTTGTTGTTGTTGTTGTTATATACTGTCAGGTCGCCTGTGACTCATAGTGACCCTATATACAACAACCATAAACCCTGCTCTGTCCTGTGCCAATCTCACTATTTCTGACACACCTACCACCATTACCCCAGTCACTGACTCAATCCACCTAATAGAGGGTCTTCCTCTCCTATGCTGTCCCTCAACGCTCCCAAGCATGATGTCCTTCTCCAAAAATGGGTCCCTCCTTGCAACATGTCCAAAGTATGTCAGATGAAGCTTCTTGGAGTAGCCTGGTTTAACCCTCTCCTGGATGAATCTGTTCGTTTTCTTAGCAGTCCATGGTATGCCCAATACTCTTCTCCAACACCACAGCTCAAAGGTATCAATTCTCCTTCTATTCTCCCTAGTCATTGTCCAGCTGTCTGATGCATAGCAAGTGATTGCAAAGCCCTGTCCTATGTCAGGTGCACCTTAGTCTCCAGAGTGACACCACTGCTCTTCAATACTTTGGAGTAGTCCTTAACAGCAGACTTTCCCATCTTTCCATTTCCTGGCTGCTGGTGCCAAGAGTGTTGACTGTGGAGTCAAACAAACTAAAGTTGTTGACAGTCTCAGTCTCTTCACCATCCACCCTGATGGGGGGGGGGGGAATCAGGTGTGATAGTCTCAAGGTCATATTTTGGTTCCTGTGGATTTGATTTAATTTTCCTTAGCTTCAGCTTGAACTTGCATATGAGTAATTGGTGGTCTGTTCCACAATCAGCACTTGGCCTAGTTTCCACAGCTGATATTGAGCTTCTCCAGTGATTCTTTCCACAGAGGAAATCAATCTGATTCCTATGCATACCATCAGTTGAAATCATAACTGTATCTCCTACTTTGTGCTTCCAAATTTGAGGGCTCGGCTTCAGTTGCCATATCTGTTAGTCTATTCTAAGTGTGCTCTGCTGTACACAGGCTTTTCAAAGGCCTGTTATATTTTGGAAGTGGATGGCAAGTCCTTTTACGTAGCCTTTGGATTCTTAGTGTTAGAACAATATCTGACAGACAAGCATTTTTACCTAGCAAATGAAAGACACTTCCCTGACAGAAATAACCAATACATTCACTACCCCTCACCCCCAAGCACATGTGTCTTATCTCTTCTCTTTCCCTGCTACATCCCCATTGCTTGCACACCTGGCTATCTGGTCAAACCCTCCCTCCCCCAGCCACCTCTTAATATGATCACAAGTCATTTCTGTGATGCCTTGCACCACACACTACTGACAGTCTTGCACATCATTGTCTCAACAGTACATAACATAACAAAACCAACAGATTAGTCATCAAGACTTCTGGTGGCAGAGTCTGTAGCATGTTGTGCTGCTAACCACAAATCTCCAGTGCGTTGAATTCACTAGCACCTTCTCAGCAGAAAGAGTACCACTGTCCTCCTATTGAGATTTATAGTATCAAAAACCTGAAGTAGACTCAATATGCTTAGGAATCAACTTGAAGATACTGAACTTTGAGTTAATACCAAAAAATGAAGGAGCTCTATTGGTGCAGTGCCTAACTACTGGGCTTGCTAGTGAAAAAGTAGGCAGTTTGAATCCATTAACTACTCTGAGAGAGAAATATGGGCAATAAAAGTCCAAAAAGCTACAGAAAAAGCAAGGAGGATTGTTTTGAATAGAATTTGATGCAATATCAGTAGGTTTGGTTTTGGTTTATACTGATAATTGTTACTAGCTCACAATCTTTATTTACCTTAGATCTTAACCTAAACCTTCTCTAAGAGACAGTTGCAGCTATTACTAAAAATAACTATGGATAGGAAAGTGGAATACTTACCTTCCAGAAGTTATTTGTTTTGTTTTTATTTTTACTGTACTGGAGAAACTTAAAATGCTACCATCAATCACCCGTAAGAGTAGGAGCTATGGACACAAGGTATCCAGGCCTGACTCTGTTTCAGAGCTTCCAGCAGGATGGCATTCACACAACTACAAAGTGGGAATAGACAGTAAATAATAGAATTCTCACACTGGTTTTTAATACCCAGAACTAGGAGCTATTATGATAAAAGGAGTCAAGTAGAAGCCCATCCCAATCCCTCCACAATAGTAAACCAGAAAGAAGTACTATATGTGGTACAGTAATTTACTTAATAAATACCTGGCCTGGGGTAAAAAAATTGTGCTGCAATCCCAAAGGGCACACAGTTTGAAGCCATCGGCTGCTCCATGGGAGAAAGATGGACAATCTTCTCCCATGAGACTTACTATCTCTGAAAACCGGCTGGAGGGTCAGCTATGGGTGGGTTCCAACTCGACAGCACACAAAAGCAATAGCATAAAGCCGCAATATGGATAGATTCCAAGTCATGTTTTGCTTGTTGTGAACTTGTTTTTATTTTCTTCAGCTTCAGTTTGACCTTTCACAGGAATAATACATGATCTATTCCGCAGCCAGCCCATCATCTGATTTTTACAGCTTATATTGAGTTTTTCTATTCACCCTTCCCATAGATATACTTGGTCAGAGTCCTTTGTAGTCCATCAGGTGAGTTCCATATGTATAGTCACTGTTTGTATGGTTTTAAAGGTATTTTCCATTATTAAATCCTTGATTACAAAGAAAATTCTATCTCTGCATTCATTTTTGAATACCAAGTATGTATTTTATTATTATCAGTCATTATACTGCTTCCAACTTTTGCATTTTAGTCACTAATTAGTATTAAACCATCTTGGTTGCATCCAATCAAATTCAGACTGTAGAAGTCCTCACTTTTTTTGTCTTTTACCTTAGTGACTGGTGCATATATTTTAATAATAGTTATATAAACAAGTTTTCTTGTATGGATCCTATCAGTCACACAAAGATAGTTAAAGATAGATCTTGACATTTTGGGGTTTTTTTTGTTGTTGTTTCTCCATTATTCATAACATTTTCAAAGGCCTGTTATTCAGAAGGAAATGACCAGTCTTATTTCTTAGTTTGTCAAAGTCTGGAAGCTCCATTAAAACTCATCCACCATGGGTATCCCTGTAGTTATTAAAATACGGGAGGCACAGCTTCCAGTAAAGCCACTGGACTAAGAGACAATGTCATGTTAGATGGAAAATAAAGTTTCCAATTACTTCATTTCACTTGGGCCCACAAAAAAAACAACAACAAAACGAACAAACAAACAAAAACAGCCATGGCAACAGCTGTCAAGAAATCAAAAGATGTTTTGCATTGGAAGCAATGATGTCAGTTTTAAAACTAAGATACACCTGATCCAAGCCACGGTATTTCCAATTGTTTCTTATGCATCTGAAAGGAAGACAGAAGAATTATTGCTATCTTTGAATTGTGATGTTGGCGAAGAATACGGAATACCCTTGTACTGCCAGCACAACAAACAAGTCTGTCTTGGAGAAGTGCCAACAGAGTGCTCCTCAGAAGCAAAGATGATAATACTCGGCCTCATATACTTTGGGCATATTATCACGAGAGGCCAGTTCTTGTTTGGAAAGATGGAGTGTCAGAGTATATATCATTCTGATGGCACAGGATAGGGCAAGGTTCAGATCTATTGTTCATAAGGTTTTTATGAGTCTTAGTCACATCAATGACAGCTAACCACAAGAGCAGCCATCATCTTTATAACTCTCAAATGAGTGTTACCAAATGACTGGGCTGGTGGTGGTGGTGGTGTTAGGTGCTGTAAAGCTGAGTCTGACTCAGAGCAACCCTATAAACAACAGATGTCAACTTTGCCCTATCCCGTGCCATCCCCACAATCTCTGTCACGCCAAATCAATTGTTAAAGTTACTGTGTCAATACACTTGGTTAAAGGTCTTCCTCTCTTTCTCCATCCTTCCCTTTCCCAAGGATGATGTCCCTCTCCAATCCTAGCAATATGTCCGAAGTATATGAGACAAAGCTTCACCATCCTTGCCTCCATGGATCACCCTGGCTGTACTGTTTTCAAGATATATCTGTTTGTTCTTTTGGTAGTCAATGGGATATTCGGCATTCTTCTCCAACACTATAAAGGAATCAATTCTTCTGTCATTCATAGTCATTGTATGGTTCTCAGATGCATAGCAAGTGATTAAAGGCACACTTCAGTCATCGAATTGACATCATCACTCCTCAGTAATTTGGAGAGGTTCCTGACCACAGACTTTCCCATTACATCAATACATCTCCTGATGCAATACATCTCCTGATCTCCTGATTGCTAGTACCAAGTTATTGATCCAAGAAAGATAAAGCCATGGAGAGTTTCAATCTTTTCTCCATCTATCATGATGTTTCCTATAAGTCCAGCTGTTATAGGATTTTTGTTTTCTTAATGTTCAGATGTAATCCAAATTAAAGATTGCAGTCTTTGATCTTCAAGCGCTACAAATTCTCCTCACTTTCAGCAAGCAAGATTGTTTTGCCAGCATAATGAAGATTATTGATGAGTCTTCCTTCTATCCTGATGCTATATTCATCTTCATAAAGTCCAGCTTCTTGAATAATCTTCTCAGCATACAAATTAAATAGCTATGGGGAAAGGATACAACCCTAACACACATCTTTCCTAATGACTGGGTGGTTGTTGTTGTTAAATCCCCTTGAGTCATAGATGATTCATAGCAACCCTATGAACGAACAACCTGAACACTTGTAGAACTTTCATCGTTCCTCCAAGTTCATAGCCTTTCTGGAGGCAAGCCATTTTGGAAGTGGAGGCCACTCCTGCTTCCAAGCTTGTTTTAATCAGGAAGCTCCACCAAACACTGTTCACCAGGGGTAACCATTATCACATTTGACACATCAGTGTCACAGTGTTTAGCATCACAGCAATCATGAGTTACCTCTATACAGCAATGCACAGACCAGTGCTATACTGCATAGAAGAATGAACTATGAAATAAGATACTTGTGATTCATGAAAGGTATTGGATAGCTTGCTAATAATGTAACTAAGTTGCATGGCTCCTTGGTGGGACCATACAAATAAAATGAATGAAATCTTAATAACTGCCAGTTGTGCCGTGCCACAAGGCTTAAAATGAGTAATATCAGAGGCCCAGAGTAGAGATCTCACTGCCACCAAGAAAGATGATCCTGGAGCAGAGATTTTCTGTTGAACCCAGGATACCTGTCCTGAGACGCTTTTTGACCCAGAGACAGTGTTGGAACACCAGAGACAGTGAGCAGTGGCAGAGACATAGCCACAGCAGAACTAAGAGACCAGAAGGAGATTGGCAAGTTGTGCTTCCTGGTCCATGGAAAGAACAACCTAAGAGCTATTTTCGCTAGCAGAAAAGGGTCCCTTCAGACACTTAGTGGATCTAGATTTGCTAATCTAACTTGTGGAGTTTGGGTAGTTATGGGAACTTAATGGCAGAGATAAAAGGTTTGTAACACTTGTCTGGGTAGGGCAAGGGTCAGAGAGACTGTCTGTGGGCATGGTTTAGAAGAGAGAGTTCTGACTGAAGTACTGTGTCCTGAGTCATTTCTGTTCCTGAATTATAATCTGTAACTTCCCATATTTAAAAAAAAAATCTTCATTATCTATTCGAGCCTGCCTGGGGAAGTCAAATAAGGTCAGATATCCTACCATGCCATTATTGCACTGTAACTCTGAGGGAATTTCAGAGATTAGTTTGAAGATTTGAAGGATAGTGATTATAATCAAGTACCCACTTACTTCTTTTGTATGGCCAAATGGGTCCTGAAAAATGACAATTGATCATGGCATTTAGGTGATGATGCCAGTTGCCGCTGCAGTTTCAGATCTGTTATCTTAATACAGTAAATCTTTGCAAATTGGGTTTTGCTATGATCTGGAAGGTGCTTCTTTTATATTTTACTCCATTCATCTGATAAGGAAAGACTAAAATGGTTTGTATTTACATAGTGATACAATGGACTGCCAGGAGAACAAACAAGTCTATCCTGGAGAGGATGAAACCAAGTATTTCCTTGGAGGCAAGGGTTTTGAAGCTCTGTCTCACATACTTTGGGCATGTTGCCAGTAGGGACCAGTCGTTGAAGAAAACATGATGTTTGGAAGGATCAAGGGACAGTGCAGGAAAGGAAAACCCTAGTTGAGATTGATTGAAAAGTAACTAATGTGAGTAGGTGTGTTAGAGACAGTGAGATTGGCTCAGGATAGGGCAGGGTTCAGAGATATTGTTCATAGGGTTGCTTTGAGTCTTAGTCGACTTGACAGCACATAACAAGGACAACAACAATAATTATGCTTCAAAGCTATCCAGGTCTCCTGTTTGTGTTATTATAATATCCAAAAAAGCCTGAATCTTCACAATCTCTTAGAATACTAGATTGGTTCATTGCAGTATATATCATAATATGTGCTAGTCAAACAGAGAAATAGCTGTCATGAATGAATGGTGAAGGCCTGAGATTTTTATCTCTGACAGTTAGCAAGTTAGCTTGCCAACTTTATGAATGTTGGTAGAAAGCATAAGTTTTCTGAGTCAGAGAGGAAAAGGATTTCATTGCTCACAGAAGCAGCAGTAGCCAGTTAACTCTATGCGAGGCCTTCTGCCCCTAAAGTCTCATGGAGATAATACAGGGAGTCCATGATTAATTTCAGTACATACAGTGGGTTGCACTGAACTTGGAAGTCAACTGGTTTGTTTGCTTGTTGGTTTGGGGTGTTTTTTTAGAAAAATCAAATGGTTTTAAGGCACATATTCAGGAGTAGAGGTTGAGGAGACATCACCTCACATCCTTCAATATTTTTCACTGCAAATATAACACTGACTAAAAAAGTAATCAGTGTCGTGCATTCTTGGCCAACACAGCAAGAATATTAAGGGTTGTTCAAGGTCTATGGTGAATTGCTTCTGTCACACTTGAAAGAAATGTAGATACTAGTTGTAAAACAAATGCAGGCCAAGAGATGAGAAAGAAACAATGACAAAATTCATGATTTTGCCACATTGAAAAAGTTTTTAGGGATTTAAATACTGTGAGAAAGGCAAGCAACCTCTAGTGGTCTGAGATACATTAAGCAGCAGAAATCCTCATTGGATTTTGGAGGCATTTAATAATCTACTAGGGCATGTCTCCTCAAATTATTTACTTAGTAACTCTACTTTGTAATTGCTTGATATGTGTCAGAGACCTGGACAATGAGTAGGGATGATAAAAAGAGAATTGATGTCTTTGAGCTGTGGTCCTGGAGAATAGTGTTAAATATACTATGGATGACCAGAACAAAAAAGTTTGTCCTAGAAAGGGAAACCGGGCTGCTCCTTGGAGGCAAGGATTCTGAGGCTTCGTCTGACATACTTTGGACATGTTGCAAGGAGGGAGAAATCCTTGGAGAGGGACATCATTCTTGGGAGGGTAGAGGGACAGAGAAAGAGGAAGACCCTTAATAAAATGGATTGATTCAGTGACTGGAGTAATGGAGCTAGGTATTTCAGAGACAGTAACGTTGACTTAGGATAGAACAGGGTTCAGAGCTGTTGTACATAGAGACAATATGAGTCACAAGGAACTCGATGGCACATAACAACAACAACAACTCTATTACTGATATTTTTTCAGTAGATCCAGGCTACCTACTGTGTGAACTGCTATATATAACATATAAGAGATACACAGTAGAGTATTCTGTATCTAAAATAATATACTCTGTAAAGTTTTTCATAAAAGTACCACAAGATAATACTCTAGTTTTGGAAAGGAAGAACTCTAGATCAACCCATGCTCTCCTCTACAGATAAGCATATACCATTAAAAAAAAATTAGGAAGGGGAATCCTCTCGGTGAACCAGGAAATGTTAGTATCTCTGTTGTTGTTGTTGTTGTTAAGTACTGTCGAGTTCTGGACAACTCATAGTGACCCTATGAATGCAAGACCTGAACACTTGTATAACTTCCGTCATTTCTCCACGTTCATAGAGTTTCCCGAGACAAGCTATTTTGGAAGTGGATGCCAGTCCTGCTTCCAAGCTTGTTTTAATCAGGGAGCTCCACCAAACACTGTCCACCATGGGGAACCATTATCACATCTGACACATCAGTGTCACAGTGTTTAGCATCACAATAATCATTAGTTACCTCAGTACACAAATGGACATACCAGTGCTATACCACTTAGAAGAATGACCAAAAACAATAAAAAGCAGGACCCAGACTGTATTCAAGCCTCATATTGCTGACCAAAAGCGTTTTAAATAGGAGACCAAATCACATCATCTCACACCCATAAGCGATTCAACACTCACCCTAATCCTCATCAAAACCAGCAAACAAGCCCTCTGTAGAATCAGGCTCCTGCAGAGGACTTCCAAACTGGATTCCAGCCCAATATCTCTATTAGTATACTTTATAAGAAAGAAGAAATGACCTCTAACAAACTTTAATGTTATTTACTCAGCAAAGGCTAACACATTGGTCATCTGGTCAAAGCTTTAGAAAACACAACATGGAAAGCTGAGAGAAGGAAGAGGGTACATAAATGGACCTCTCAAAAAGTTCAGAATGTTAAGAAAACATACTCATGTAAGTGCCTATCAGAGACAATCATTGTTAGAGAAGGAATTCAGTAATCCAGTAAACAAGCTATCTGTGGATGCCAGTCCTTATTTAAGCCATCCCACTGATTGCTTGGTGATCTCATTTAGAAACTGATCATGGCAGCCATGATAGAGGTTACAAATTAACTTAAACATACATTGGTCCATTCCTTATCAAGAATAATGTCAACTATCAGTGAAGAGTGTTCAGCCTGCAACAATTGAAGCTATTGCTCAACTCCAACTTGTGATTCTATTCTCCAGTGGGAGCAGCCACCAACCTGTAGCGTGCTGACTCTATTAAGCCCTTTCGAAGGCAGTGTCCATGGCACCAGGGATTATCATTGCTACTATCAGATGGATCCTAGCTGAAACCAAAGACTACCAAAATAATGTCTATCTGTGCTTGATTAACTATGCAAAGGCATTTGACTGTGCGAACCATAACACATTATGGTTAAAACTGAGGAAAATGGAAATCCCAGAGCACTTAACTGTTCTCATGTGAAGCCTAGACCAAGAAACTTTTGTATGAACAGATCAAGGGAATGCTATATGGTTTAAAATTAAGAAAAGTGTGCATGAGGGCTGTATCTTTTCTCCATACCTACTGAATCTGTATGCTGAGAAAATAATTTGAGAAGCTAGACTCTATGAAGAAGAATGTGGTTTCCAGATTGGAGGAAGACTCATCAATAACCTTCCTTACGCAGATGACACAACTTGCTGAAAGTGAGGAGGACTTGAAGCACTTGTTGCAAAGATCAAGGAATTCAGCCTTCAGTATAGATTGCATCTAATTATCAATTGACAAAAAATTTTCACTAGACCAAAAGGCAACATCATAATAGATGGAGAAAAGATTGAAACGGTCAATGATTTCATTTTACTTGGATCCACAATAAATACCCTTGATATCAGAAGTCAGGAAATCAGGAGATGTATTGCTATTTTGGAAGTGGATGCCATTCCTGCTTCCAAGCTTGTTTTAATCAGGGAGCTCCACCAAACACTGTCCACCATGGGTAACCATTATCACATCTGACACATCAATGTCACAGTGTTTAGCATCACATCTGAAGTCAGAGATCTCTACAAATTATTGAAGACAAATGATGCCAGTCTGAGGACTAAGGTGCACCTGTTTCAGGCCATGTGCTATGCATGTGAGAGCTGTACAATGACTAAGGATTACAGAAGAACTGATTTCTTTAAATTGTGGTGTTGGAAGAGAGTACTGAATATCCCGTACACTGCCAAAGGAACAAACAAATTTAT
The DNA here is from genome assembly GCF_000299155.1 of Elephantulus edwardii. Taxonomy (NCBI): domain Eukaryota; kingdom Metazoa; phylum Chordata; class Mammalia; order Macroscelidea; family Macroscelididae; genus Elephantulus; species Elephantulus edwardii. The sequence continues at coordinate 6,959,686 of NW_006399860.1, read as the reverse complement.
CTTGGGTAAGGTGCATCCAGTGTTGTCCATGGAGGCAAAGATGATGATACTTCGTCTCAAATACTCTGGCCATATGACTGAGAGAGGTATTCCTTGTAGAGGGTCACCATGCTTGGAAAGGTAGAGGAACTGTGTAGGAGAGGAAAATGCTCAACCAGGAGTACTGACATGGTGAATGCAGCAATGAGCTTGAGTGGGTCAGATCCTGAAGATCACACATTTGTTGTTTATAGATTTGCTATGAATGCTCTCATTCAGGCCTCAAGAAATTTCTGTGATGGCTTGCAGCTCACTCTGCTGCCAGTCTCTCTTGAGTTTAGGAGGCTCTAAGTCCAAATCCAGGAGGCAGTTGTCAGACCTATGCAAGGAAACACTGCATGGTTCAAAATGGGGAAGGGGTGTATGCCAGGAATGTGCCCTGTCTCCATACCTTTTCAAACTATATGCAGACAGATCATTCTGTAGGTTAGTCTTTATGAGGAGGAATGTGGCATCAGGATTGGAGGAAGACTCATCAACAACCTGTGATATGCAGATGACACAATCTTGCTTGCTGAAACTGAGGAGGACCTGAAGCGTTTGCTGCAGGTCAAGAACTGTAGTCTTCAATATGAATTGAAGCTGAACATCAAGAAGACACAGATTCTCACCACTGGGCAGACTAGCAGCATTAAGACAGAGAAGAGATTGAGGTTCTTAACAGTTATAGCTTATTTGGCTCCACAATCAACACTTTTGCTACCAGCAGTCAGGAAATAAAAAGATAAATTGCATTATGAAAACTGGCTGCCTGGGACCTTTCCAAAGTGCTAAAGAATAATGATGTCAGTCTAGGGACTGAGGTGCCAGGCCATGATCTTCACAATTACTTGCTAAGCATCACATAATTGGACAATGACTAAGGATGACAGATTTACTGATGTCTTTAAATTGTGGTGCTGGAGAAGAGTATTGAATATACTATGGACCACTAAGTTAACAAATAGGTCTGTAATGGAGACCAAATTTCTCCTTGAAGGCAAATATTTTGAAGCTCATTCTCACACACTTTGGCATGTAGCCAGGAGAGACTGGTTCTTGGAGAATATTATGCTTGGAAAGGTGGAGGGACAGCGCAGGAGAGAAAGACCTTGGAGAAGATGGATTGGCCAGGTTACTGGGGTAATGGAGGTAGGTGTGTCAGTCAGTGAAATGAGCTCAGGATAGGGCAGAGTTCAGAGCTATTGACCTGAGTTACTAGTGTATGAGTTACTTGCAGGCAACTCAATAGCACGTAACAAGATGATGGCACTTAACAACTACAACATATTGGAGTCTGTAGCATGTTGACCTGCCAACTAGAAGAAAGTTCCAGTGGGCTAATCGAGGCAGTGAAGATTGCAGATCTATTGTTCACAGGGTCATTAAGAGACATACTCGACAGAACCTACCACCTATAATGTAGCAAAGACTTCTATATTGTCCATTCCACTTGACTGCAACCTCAAAGACCTTGATTCAAAACCACCAAAACCATTGCTTGATTCCTAATCTACAGACACTATGCTGTAATGAATATTTGTTGTTTTAAGCTATTATATTTGACATATATTACTCCATAATAGATTAGTAACAGAGGCTTTATCTAAAAAGTGAGGTGTTAACATAATAAATACCTAAAATGTGGGAGTGACTTGGAACTCCATGGGTATGGGCTGGAAGGATTTTGAGGCTCATGTTAGAGAAAGTCTAACAAACTTGAACAGAGGTGCATATAGGGCTTTTTACCAGAACAACCTTAACTACTCCCAGATTCCCAATCCACAGAGAATATGAAATTGTAACTAATTAACCAACTTTTGCAACATTACTATTTCCCTCCCCAAAACAGTATATGACCACTTCAAGAAGTATTACTATGACTAATACTGGATTTCATATTAGTTTGCCATTTAGAGACTTAGTATTTTAATATATAAAATATTGTGAAAATGTATAAATTATGAAACAAATAAGATCTAAATAAAATATGCCTATTATTAGTGGTTTTACATTTGACTCATGGTCTTTGCATTCCATTTTCAAAAAGGCATGCAGAGTATTGTATTCCCATGATATGAAAATACAATTAAATAAAATTGAAGTATGCTTGATTAGGGACAAATAACTTTATATTTATTTTAAATATCAAAATAACACGAACTAGCTCAACATACAGTACACTTCCTATTCTTCACAGAGAACTGAATTTTCTTCTACAAAGACATTTATACTTAAGAAACACGCGACAATCTAGCTAACTATAAGTCTCACAAATACAGAGTAGACAAAGTGACAAATTTTGATGTTGGGATTTTTCTGGAGTTGTTTTTAAGAGTATCTTTAATAATTAAAAACCAAAATTATGATTTGAGACTGAAAACTTGAATTTAAAACCATTTCTACTTTAATGTACATCATAAATCCTTTTAATCAGAACATTTAATATACAACATGGAGCAGCTAAATGCAAAATGCCCATCTCTGTACTAATTTTTTTTTTGGCACCCACATTCATCAACTGTAATATAGTTTTACCTGTAAGGGAAAAAAGTGTCTGGCTGCTGGAAGGAATAACAATTTCTTAAGTATACCATAGTGTTTTGTTCAACTTTAAAGCAAGCAGAAATATTAAAGAAGCTCAAATAACAAGATGTGTGCATGCTTTCTGTTCAAGAAACACTGTAGAATTTCCAACATTATTGCAAACACTGAAATTACTTCTTTATCCAAGAATATGGGGGAAAACAGTTCCACTCACCTATGTGTAACTTCTTTGCTCTGAATTTAATCCTTAATTTGTTTCTATAAATGGCTGCAGAAGCTAAATTTAAAATGTTGGGAGTTTATTTGCCATACTTTTATGATCATTACACATCGAATCCAAACATGAAGAGTGAACATAAAACATAAGCAATCTCTATTTCTCTCTCATTATTCACACAACCTAACCTTATTATTTCTATCTTATTAATGCTGTTACCAATGAAGCAGCATACACTAGCATTCTTTAACTAGAAATAATTTTAGAGTAATGGAGCAGAGGTCACTTCCAAAAGAAACTAAATACTATATACCAAGAAGGAAATATGAAAAAGAGAATTTAAGAAATAAATTTTTTGTTGTTTATAGAAATCAATCATATTATCCACTCAAGTAACATTTCACATACTACTATTCAGAATTTTAGAAATGCTACTTACTCCCTTAATGAATGAATACATTTCATGCACTACTTTTCGGAGTTTCAGAAATGCTATTTACTCCCTTAATGAAAGAATAGATTATCAATGATTTTAATTTGGCACTAAGTCATAGAAGAAATCCATTTAGTTCCTTTTAGGAATGACTTCATGGAAAGTCCTAATTTTTTCTGAGCTCATCAACTCAAGTTATACCTTGGTTGGAATGTTGCTGCTCCTACTGAGAAACTCATTTCAAACATAACCTCTTGTTCAGTTTTAGGCAAACTGAAATAAGAAGCTGCTCAGTGTAGAGCTTGATGGTCACAGTACATGGGTTCTAAAGGAACCAAAAAACAGTGGAGAGGACAGGGAATACAGTGGGTGGGACAGAGACAGGCACACCACTCTTATGTCACTTTGTTAAGATTTCTCTGATAGGCATCTCTAATAGGCATGCCCCAAAGTGGCTTAACTATAAAGGTCACAATGAGAAAAAATGTTGGGATGTATAAACCATGAAAAATACATTCTTGCTAGTACTTAGTGCCTGTTTCCCTACATAAACATAAATCTTAAAAAAAAAAAAAAAGTTACCTAACCTGCAGGTAACATCTCCTAACATATGATCCATAACAATAACAAAAAAATAATTAAATATTTCAATCTAGTTTATCTAGAATCAACTCTAGGGAACTACAACACACTGAAAAGGCACAGAGCATTCAATTCAGAAAAGACTGGGTATAAAAGGGCATTGTTCAATGCTGTGACTCTAACTTCTTATTAATAATATATTAGAGTGATATGATGAGAATATTCAATAAACATTGTGGTTTTGATTGCAATTATAGGGTGAAAAGGAATGAAGGATATTTACTAACCCTTAACTAACTGTACAAAGTGACAGAGATGTTTTGACACTATTTAAGGTTAACGGAAAAGTATTAACTATTTCATCACTGAAAAAGAAGCCACTTAATTTTTTTAAAAAAATGTAAAAAGATGACTACTTAATAAAGTACTGGTTTAAAATTCCATTTTTTTCCTACTCATTTCTTCTCAGCAGTAAAAGTCCAAGTTAATTAAAAATATTCAAAAACTGCTGATTTTACACTTGTTGGTTAAATCTTGCTGGCAGGAGGAACAATAACTTTAAACGGATTTTTTTAGGCTGCAAAATACATGTGGGTTCTTTTTTTTTTATACAAAAATAATCTCAAAAATTTTAAAAAAATTCAAAGGCAAAAATAATTCTAAAAATGTAAATGTAGTGTAAAAAATAAGCTTATTATTTAACATTTAATAGTGTCCATTTGAAAAATAACATTCAGTTAACTAAAAAACTGAGTATTTTTACATGTAATTGGTTTGTCAGTATATTATTATTCCCAGAGCATTCCTTTTAGCTTTTATTTTTACAAACATAAACACGTGTACTTACGAGTCAGCATTCAAACTAGTATTTTTTTAAAATTTCATAATCCTAGGACTTCCTCTGTGCTTCTTTGGACAAGTATTTATTGACACAATAAAGAATTTAAATTTATTTAAACTATTTAATACCTACTAAAAAATCTTTGGTACATGTAAGTAAAAACTGATTATGTTAACATATTTCTGAAACTGATAAATTATTCCATTTACAGATTAAGTGCTAATTGCTATTAGGTAAAAATAATTTAAAACAATAAATTATTGGCACAAAATTTTAAAAATCTGGATAAAGCTAAACAAGTTATAAGATTAAAAGTTTTAAAGAGAATTAAAGAAATAATGGATTTTAGAGTTACTGGAACTTTTGCCCAGAATATTCCAAATCAAACATTATAAAAGGTAAACTGAAAAAAAATAACGTAGGCCTCATTTCATGTTTTTTTTGTACCAACTCAAAAAACATACATTCAGTTTGCCCAAATCCATGAGGTTTTTACAATTTTAAAATTTCTTCTATTTGGGGAAATTAGAGGCAGCAGATTAGTTCTCTTGTTTTCTATATAGATCCTTCATAAGAATTACACTACTTAAAATTTTAGGAGATATTGCAGTGCCTGGCACAAATTACGCATTCTTTATGCTAGATTTTCTTTCCTGTTAGTGGCTCTGCCACTCATTAGCCATGGGAGTTTAACCAAGTTTCTTTTTGTAATCTCAGATTCTTCATCACTAAAAGGGATCCAGCAAGACCTTTCTATTTTAGCACTCATTATAAGGTTCAAATTATAGAATACATGTAAAAGCATTTTATAAAACAGTAATTCACTGTAAAAGTTAAAGTCATTGACAATAATAATGAAATACAATTATATTTCCCTTTACAATAAGCGTTGGATCTCAGAAAAATTCTATGTAAACCAATTCCTACAAATAAAATCATATTAAAGCATTAGGATATTATTATTATTAAATGAACCCTAAAGTAAACACCTACCAAAAAAAGTGAAGCATTCTTTTCAGCGTGAAAATACAATACTCTTTTTTTTGGCCACCAAACATATAATATCCACACACAAAACACGCCATTTATCCTTTTAGAAATCCAAACTTGTCTACATTGGCTTATGTATAAGGCATGATACATTTTTAGATATGATTTTTCACTACATTAAGCATTTTAATTAGAAATCATAGTCTTTATGGTAAAAAAAAATCACAAAAAAATGCATTTTTGTTTAAAGAGAATCTGAAAAGACTAATAGACTAATAGTACCTCAAACAGTCAAGCTTAATTATGGAAGTACCTCAAATACAACATTTCCACATGAAAGTTAGTAAGTATGCTTAAAAAGAAGAATTGATATATTAGCTATGTCCACTGGCCCAAATATAATTACAACCAAATCCTGATACGTGAGGCAAAACTCAGGTTGGTTTTATTATTCATACGAACTACTTTGGTTTAAGTGCCTCTTTCACAGTCTTTCTCATTTTTCTCTTTCCTAGTCATGTGAAAGTTCCTATAAAGTACCTCCATTTGTTAAGTGCTAAAGCAACCAATTTTCCCCATTATTAAATGGATAAATTTCATTAAAAGCTTGTTATTTTATTTGTAATTTTTTTTTCTTTTTCTTTAATCCACAAGGGTTGGGCCTAACTTTACAGTTTACACTAAGAAAGTGCTTAAAGCAATAAGGAGTGTAAACAAGACTGAGAGGGAAAACTTTTAAAATTGTTATTATGCAGTAGTTTGCATACAGACAATATGCCAAGAATTGATCATCCAGGCCTGGTCTAAGCCTTCAAGCACTACTAGGAACTATCATCTTAGTTTAAATTGACTTGAAAATGTTGAAAGTGCGTATCTTTAAAGTATTTCCTAATTCTGACTGACTTTTCCCCCAATTGATCTTAATTAGTGAGGTTTTGCTGTAATTTCTATGTCCTTAACCAAACCCTCAGCTTCCATCTTGCAGAAAAATAACTGAGGGTAATTACAGACATTATGCTTATGTGAAAAGCAAGAACAAAACCCTGTATAACATGCAAATCTGCATACAAATAGTGGTTCCATTTAGGTAAAGTAAACATATTCAATTAAGACACAAATTTTGGCACTTTTCTAACAAAAAAACACATAAAATATCTAGGTTGCTTTCCAAAGTTTCAGTCAATCAAAGTGAATGAAACCAAAAGTTTCTTTCTCAGTTCAATTTTATCACTCCTCTTTTATTAAGTGTTGATATATGCTAGGACCTATTGTTAATGTTTCTGAAACATACGGCAAAATAGAAGAGGTGAATTTACCTTGACCTTGGTAGAACTTGATTTTCTTCTAACATATTTTCAAATTGTAATTTAATGCCTATATTTATCAAGTACGGGCAAATATCAATTATCTTGATCATTATTTTAGCCCTGTATGCTATTTCATGGGTGAATCTCACATTTATTAACTTTCTGGCCTTGGATTTGTCCAAAGTTCAAGGAATAATGACTATTTAAGACACAGGTAGATGGAAAACAGCAAAGAAATAGCCAACGTTTCCTTATAAATTCAAATTCATAATTGCAATTTTAAAAAGTGGATGAAAGAATAATGAACTTTAAGGAATAACTGCAATTAGCAAAATGTACTCTTAGTTTTCTTCTAAAGGCTTACATGGTCCTTAAACTTGTTTGAAAGATAAGGGGTGGGGGGAGAAAAGAGAAATAAGATTATAGAAATTCCCACTGATGACAAAAAACAAACAAACCAAAACATACAAAAATACAATGTCAGCAGCTAATAATTCAGAAAAGTTTGAGAAACTATTAAAGATTAGCAGTAAATAATCTTTAAAAATCCCGATAATATTCACTTTGAATAGTATGCCTCAAAATATGTCCAAAATTTCATTTGTTCAATACACATACTATTCTTCTTGATTTGAAACTCTTCTGAGGATGTGAGAAGCTAGATAAAATTAAAAAAATAATAGCAGCCCTACTAATTTAAAAGCCATCAGCTCTAGGCTAACATTCACACATAACCATCCCAAAAGTCCATGGAATGTTCGTATTTTCTCATGAGTGATGATCGTTATTAGAAATGTTTTGCACAGAAGTAGTGTGATCAAGTCCCAGTAATGTTCCAAGATAGGACTGTTCTCTAGGATCGAGCATTTGTTCAGGTCGGACAGGATGAACTATATTTGCAGGCTGAGGTGTAAGAGTGTACTTTTCCAAGAAAGCTAAATCAGGGGCTCGTGGGTAGTCTGTTGATTGTGGCTGGGGTGGAAGAATCTCATGAGAAGATGGTGGGAGTGTGGTTGTGTGACGCACTAAATCATTCTGCGTGTCTGGCATCTGAACTGGAACCAAGGTTACTGGAACGCATACTTCAGTGGACACGTTTTGTAATAGAGTCTTGGCTTCTGATTGATAAACTTTGGTCTGGTCCATGTATTGTTTTGTTTCCGCTTGAAATATTTTATCATCAGATGAGTACTCTACTGGCAATGGCACAAGTTTTTCCTCAGAGGTACCGAGAGGATCGTCAGGAGATTTTATGCCATGAACATGGTCAATATGGTATTTCAGCTTGTCTTTCCGCTTAAATGTTGCATTACAGTGCTGACAGTTGAAAGGTCTTGCATCAGAATGAATGACCAGGTGTTTGGTTAAAGTCTTCTTAATCCTAAAAGATTGATTGCAAATTTGACACTTGTATGGTTTCTCACCTATATTAAAAAAAAAAATGAACAAAGCTTGAGAAAAAAAGTTAAATCAAGTGTAAAACACACTCATTCTAACAAAATCTCCATATGAACACATGCAAGTTTTGATGAGTAATGATCTATAAAGAAAATAAGCTTAAAACTTCAGGAAGATCTAAGGTTGGAATTCTGCCTATTAATACTTACTAGACAAACCATAGGTAGCCTACTATTAAGTCTAGTTTCCTCCTGCCTATAACAGATTGAATGAGAACATGAAGTAACAGTGTTTAGTCATATACTTGGCATATGCTCATTATCACAGCCTAATAGAAAGGAGCTGTGCTGACATCTCAAAAGATACATGGTTTTAATCCACCAATTGGTCCATGGGAGAAAAATCAGCAATCTCTTCTGTGATTAAACGGCCTCTGAAAACCCACTGGAGGGTCAGCTATGAGTTGGTTCCAAAACGACCAGTACCTAACAATAACATACTGTTGTTAGTTGTTTGGGTTTTTTCTCCACTAGCTAATATACAAAATCCTAACACAAATTCGAACAAATTCTTTCAATTTCCCTCAGCCCCCACCTCTCTCCTGGCCCATCAAATTGTACAACCCAATGATTAATCCCCTTTTCCCCCTGTACATCCAATCCATAGCCCTCTGCTTACTGCCTCTCCCACCCCTCGTGGATCGTTATACTTATTCAACAATAACGGTCTTATACAATATTTATACTTGTGGGGCTGAGTTAGTTCACGTATAATGCTCTCCAGTCCCTCCCAAGTTAGGTAATAGTTTACAAAGTATTGCTCCTGCGTGCCACATAGTATTCCATTGTGTGAATGCACCATAATTTCTCAATCCATTCGTCTGTGGTTGGACATTTGGGCTGTTTCCATGTTCTTGCGAAAGTGAATAATGCTGCTATGAACACTGGTGTACAAATCTCAAGTTTGTGCCTCAGTTGATTCAGGCCTACACTCACGGTGATTCCAGAAGCAAGAGATTTTTCTCCTGGTATTTTTTTGTTGGTTTGCATACAATCATTCATATACATTGTATTTTATACAATTAATTACTATTGATCTATGCCTATTATCACTCTGTCTTTTCAAGTCCCCATAATAACTGGGGTAATGAGGGGAGGTGTGTCAGTGAGACTGGGTCAGGACAGAGCAGGCTTCAGAGCTACTATACACAGGGAGCTATCAGGCGCAGGCAACTGAACGGCACAAAACAACATTCCTCACCCACACACACACACACACTCACTAACCTGTGCTATCTTAACTGTTTCCTCCTTTCACTTTTCCTGTCCCTTCTCCTTTCCCCTTTTGAAAAATTATATACATCTTGCTCAGTTATCCTCCTGTTTTCACAATAATACTCTTAAGTAGTACTTGTCCTTATGAGATTAAGTTACTTCACTAAGCATAAAGAGTGTGGGATGTTTAAGTAGTAAATTCTCTGCGTGAACATGGGCAAATATGGAGTCATAATAATAATACTCTAAGCGGCTAAAAACTGGAAAACAGTAAATTGATAAAGAAAATGAATTTAAGTTTAAAATGCTCCCTGGTCCAGTCCCATCTCATGACTGACTGCAGATCAGACAGTGGCGATCCACAGGGTTTTCAATGGCTGATTTTTGAAAGTAGACTGCCAAGCCTTACTTCCTAGTTCAATTTAGTGTGAAACTTGTGCTGAAACCTATTCAGCATCATAACAACAGAAAAGAAGTTTCCACTGACAGACGAGTAGGGAGGCTGTACACCAGGCGTAATAAGAGAGAAAGGGAACATAGATAAATACAATGTAAGAGCATTTGGTGACAGCAAAAAAAATTGATGTCTTTTGAGTTGCGGTGATAGAGGAGAGTACTGAATATCCCATAGACTGTCAAAAGAACAAACAGTGATGTCTTAGAGAAGGTGGACACAGAATGCTCCGTGGAGGCAGGGACAAAGAAGCTTCTTATTGCATACTTTGGACATGTTGCTCGGAGATGTTATTCCTTGGGAAAGGACATCATGCTTGGAAAGATGGAGTGCTGTGAATGAGAGGGAGACTCTCGACCAGGTGGGGTGACACAGTGATTACTGCAAGGGTTCAATTGTGTCAGAAATTGTAAGTTTGGCACAGGATAGGACAGGATTCAGATCTGTTGTTCATAGGGTCAATATGAGTTGTACATGACTCGATGGCACCTAACAAGAACAACAGCATGGATATCTTCATATAGATGGAAAAGAATTCCTCATGGAAAAATGGTAGTGCAAGAAAGAACAAAAATAGTAAAGGGTAGATTACACAGCTAAATTTAAATATTGGTTATTTGAAACAAAAATAACAATGTCTTAGATTTTTAAAAAATAGCTGTAGAATTAAAAATTACAGAATGAATAAAAGGAAAGAAAAAAATAGAGCATTATAGGAACTCTGGTGGACTACTAACCAAAAAATGGCAGTTCAAACTCACCAGCTAATCTGTAGGAAAAAGATCAGGTAGTTTGCTTCTGTAGAGATTTAAAACCGGAGAAACCTAAAGGACAAATTCTATTCTGTCCTTCAGAGTTACTATGAATTGGAATAAAATCAAATGCAGTGTGCTGGGTTTTGGTTCATAAGGTCTCAACAATGTCTACAAAGTGATGAAGAACTAATTTAACAGACTAATTCTGTAAACAGAACACAAAAAGAAGCTAACGGCAAAGAAAAAATGATGATACATACATGTCATTTAAAATTAAGAACACATGCTCAAGTGAAAAGGAAAGCCAGAGATTAGAAGATGGCCTAGTGGTAAGAAGTTGTGCTGCCAATCCAAAGACTCATGGTTCAAATACACCAGGTGATTCACAGAAGAAAGAGGGGCAGTCTTCTCCCACGTGATTTATAGCCTCTGAGGATACCCATCGGAGGGTTGGCAATGAGTTAGTACCAACTCAATGGGACATAACACAGCTATCGCTGGAAAATCACAAGCTGATTTAAAAATGAGCAAAAGTGAATATTAAAATGGCCAATAAGCATATAGAAACATGCTCCAACATTGATACTTAACCACAGGTGCAAAGTAAAACCACTTTGAGATAGTGACACATATCCAATTAAATGGCTTAAAGTAAAAATAAAGTAAAAAGACTAAGAGAGGTGAAAATGTGGAGAACCGATATTCTCAGACACTACTGGCAGAAGTGTAAATTGGGACAATTACTCTGGAGAACTGCTTAGTTAAGTTTCCAAAGAAAAACACATATATGGTCTAGGAGTCAGCAATCTCAGACCCAGGTATATAAACAAAATATGCAAAAGCACATTTTTATGAAAAGACACAGAAAAGTATGTTTAGGGTAGCTTTACTCCTAATAGACTACAATAGACATATAAATCAAGTGTCTTCCCATCAAGGCAGAATGAGTGAATAAATTGTGGTATATCACATGAAAAAAAAAGGAACACTACTATATGCAAAGAACAAGAGTAAATCTTTAGAACATAAAACTGAATGAAAATAAGTGAGACACACAAAAAAGTACATACTATATGATTCCATTTATATGATGATGAAACTTAAAAAACTAATTTTTAATGCTGTAAGTCAAAATAGTGATTATTTGTGAAGGGGAATTACTGACTAGAAAGGTCCATAGAGGATGTTTTTTCTGGAGAACTTGGATAATGTTTTCTATCTGAATCTAATACCTGAATGTATTATATATAAAAATTCACTGACTTGTTCACTAGAAAAACACCAAAACCGAAACCAACTCAATAAAATAATTCAGTGCAGCTAGAATTCAATACCAAATTTGTCAGCTGCATTTTAATTTAACTGAATGTATTATTACTTTTGGAAAGGGGAAGAGTCCGTGAAAAAGAGAAAGACCTTCAACAAAATGGATTGACACAGTGACTGCAGCAATAGGTTCAAGTGTGTCAAAGAGTAGGAGAGGATTCACGTCTGTTGTTCACAGGGTTACTATGGGTCATGTTCGACTCAACAGCACTTAACAGCAACAGTATGTTCCAACAAGAGAACTGCTGAAGAATATATGCAATCACTCTAAGGACTATAGTTGCAAAACACAAAATGGATGAGAGTAAGTAATTTGTAGAAAATCATTTCTTTAAATAAATGGTTTTTAAAAAGAAAAGTTGTTGTTGCTGTTAATTGCTGTCAAGACAAGCATGACTCATAGCGACCCTATGAACAAACGGCCTGAAGTATTTCTATACTATTGTCATTTATTAAAGTTCATAGAATTTCCAGAGGCATGTTGTTTAGGAAGTAGATGTCACTCCTGCTTACAAACTTGTATAACTGGAACCTCCACCAAACACTGTCCACTATAGGTAACCATTATGCCATCTGACACCCCAATGGCACCAGATTCAGCATCACAGCAACCCCAGGTTACCTCAGTACAGCATATTGACAGAAGAGTACTGTATTACTTAGAAGAATGTTTCTCCAAAATATAGTAACAACCAACTCTTAAATATCTCTTAAATATAAGGGCTCTCCCCAAGGTCTTGTTGACTCTAAACATGAGGCTAGGATGAAAAACAACAAATATAGTATGTTTTTGTTATGTGCCATTGAGTCGCCTGCGACCTTTAGCAATCCTATGTACAATAGCTCTGAATCCTTGCTGTCTTGAGCATCTCACTAATTCTGACACACCTACCCCCATTGCCTCAGTTCATGTTATTAATCCACTCAACTGGAGTCTTCCTCTCCGGTCTTGTCCCTCACCCTTCGGAGCAAGATGTCCTTCTCCAAGGACCAGTCTCTCATGACCATGTGCCCAAAGTAGGTGAGACGGAGCTTCAAAATCTTTGCCTCCAAAGAGAGACTTGGTTTTGTTTTCTTGGCAGTCCATGGTACGTTCAAGACTGTTCTCCAGCACCACAACTCGAAGGCATCTATTCTTCGTCTGTAATCCTTAGTCATTGTCTAGCTCTCTGAAGCAAAACAGGTAATTCAGAAGACCATGGCCTGGATTAGGCACACCTTTGTCTCTAGACTGACATCGTTGTTCTTCAGCACTTTGGAGACATCCCTGACAGCAGATTTTCCCAGTGTAATTTGTCTTTTGATATCCTGACTGCTGGTGTTAAAGAGTGTTGATTGTGGAGCCAAGCAAGCTGTTAATTGCTCACAACCTCAATCTCTTTTCCATCTATCACGGTGCTGCCAATAGACCCAGTAGTGAGAATCTCTTCTTGTTAATGTTGAGCTTCAATCCTTATTAAAGACTACAATCCTTGACCTTCTACAGCAAGCCCTTCAGGTCTTTCCCAGTTTCAGCAAGCAAGGTTGCATCATGTGCATATCATAGATTGTTGATAAAGTTTTCCTCCAATCTTGATGCCACACTCCTCCTAATAAAGCCCTGCTCCCTGAATGATCTGTTCTGCAAATTGAAAAGGTATGGGAACAGGATGCGTTCCTGACACACTCTTTTCCTGATTTTGAACCATGCATTGTTTCCTTGCTCTGTTCTGAGAACTGTATCCTGGTCCAAGAATAGGTTTTGCATAAGCACAATCTTCTGGGATTCCCATTTTCCTTATGGTTAGCCACAATTTGTTGTAATCCACAGAGTCAAATGCTTTTGCATAGTCAATGAAACACAGCTAGGCATTCTTCTGGTACTCTTTGCTTTCTACCAAGATCCATCTGACATTGGCAATAATGTCTCTAATGCCACGGCCTCTTCTAAACCCAGCTGGTCTTTGTTGTAGTTTTCTGTCAATGTAACATTCCAGTTATTAATTCATAATATAAACATGTAAGAACCTATTGTTCAGAAGCCCTGAGATAGGTATTGAAGCAATTAAATAATGAGTTATTGCTGTCATCCAAAAGGGTGACAGTTCCAATCCTCCAGCTGCTCCAAGGGAAAAAGATGGGTAATCTCCTCCCTTGCAATTTACAGCCTCTAAAAACCTGCTTGAGGGTTAGCTATGAATTACTTCCAACTTGGTGGTACGTAACATTTAAACAACACAACTTAATCAAAATTTATATCAATCCATTATACTTGCTCTGGAGAAAAAAAAATAAATGAGTGAATAAAAGGAAACTTGTATATAAAGTCCAGTTAGGAGGTTTCTAAAGAACAAGAATATAGAAATCTAGAAAATGTATACTAAATGCATTCAAATATGATAAACAGTCTGGAGAAGATTATTCTGGTCACCAGAGACATACACTAATACCAGAATAAGGATGGCTCACTGTTGTTGTTATGTGCCCTCGAGTCACCCGTGATTCATAGTGATGCTATATGTACAACAGCTCTGAAAACTGTCCTGTCCTGAGCCAGTCTCACAGACTCTGATACATCTTCCCCCGTTGCGTGTGTTACTGTATCAATCAATCTCATCCAGGATCTTCCTCTCTTGTTCAGTCCCTCCACCCTTCCGAGTGTGATGTCCCTCTCCAAGGACTGGTCCTTCCTGTCTACATGCCCAAAGTATGTGAGTCTGAGCTTCAAAATCTTAACCTCCAAGGAGAAAGTTGGTTTCACCATCTCCAAGACAGATCTATTTGTTTTCTTGGGGGTCCACAGTATGTATGTTCAAGACTCTTCTCCAGAACCACAACTCAAAGGCATCAATTTTTCTGTCATCTTTAGTCACTGTCCAGCTCTCTAGCCCACAGTATTACCACTTAATTTTATTCTATATCTACATTTACCAATTATTCATTTAAATATGAATTGGGTAATTCTGTTTCCTTGTTACAAAAAGATAAGGCACTGGCCAATAGATATTAATATATTTCAAACTTAATAATTAATCAGCTGATATTCTGGCCACTCTCTTTCAGATGGTTATTATGAAGAAATTCTCACACTACACCACTCAATTCACAGATAAAATTGAACTTATGTACTTAAAAATATCAAGGGTGAACTTGGAAGCATAGTGATTAGTTCTTGGAATGGTCACTCTGTCAAGTCATATATCACTATTGACCATTTTAGACAGTATGTGGTGACTACAGACCAGATGTCAAAATCAGCTTGCTGCCTGATAACACGCCAAGTTCATTTGACTATGTACTGTGTATGGTTGCTTTCATATAACAGCAAATCTAAGTAAATACTTGTGACAGAGACTGGTCAGCAAAGCCTTAAATTATATCGTGTTTAAGAGAAAAAGGTTTGCTGACATCAGCTTTAAATTATTTCTACCTGGCATTTCAAAAGAACTATAATACTGATCTTATTCTAGAAAGAAGTTAATGTCTTCAATTTTCAATGGGCAAAAGACTTATTTCTAATTCTAAATACTAGTGATACATTCAGAGATGAAAATTCTATATTGTCAATGGTTACAAACTAATTGCTGTAAGTCAGTTTTTTCAAAACTTATACTACAGTTATTAGGCCAGAAAAGCAGCATTGACAAAACCCAAAACAACATAAAACAAAGCTACCATAAGTGTATATATGGGTCTATTCTTTTTAAAAAATAAGAAAAAGCGGGGATAGGAGGAAAAGGAAGGGGAGGAAAGTAAGCACAATTTTTTTTAGTAAGCACACTTTTTAAACTGTTCATTTACACATGAACATAAGAAAAACTAAGAAAGGAATCCAACATCAACTATGTTTTAGAATACAGTAACATTCCCAAAAGAAAAAATTTAGGAAATGAATTCTGGAAAGCAAAATAAGAATTTAACCATAATTACCTATAAATCACCAAGGATCATATAATAAAGAAAACTGTATGGTAAACAGAAATATGATATCAAATCTTAATTATTCTTTTGGGTACAGGTGGGCATTGATCAATGGTGATTAATTTTATAAAACACAATGTATGGGAATGATACTATGAAATACAATGTGAATAGTGGAAAACACAATGTATACAAGCTTTGTAAGCAAATCAATATAAAATAAAAATAATTCATTAAAAAAGTAAAGAAAAAAAACCCCAAAATCAAACAGCTAAGAAAGTCTGTGAAGTTATATTAAAAAAGCAACATAGATAAAGAAGAATCAGAGCATATTTAATAAAGAGGGAGATGAGAACTGAAGTCGAGTAAATTTAATAAAAAGTACTGAAGCATTTTTAATAGAGAATATTGTTCATATAAGTAGAAACAATGAAATCTAAATTTACTCCAATGACAAATAAAAACATATATAAATTTGTATAAATATATTAAGTCTTACCTGAATGAGTACGAAAATGCATTTCCAGACTTGATTTACCTTTAAAAATTTTCTTGCAAACATCACATTGATGAAATGTTGCTTTGTATCTAAAAAGTAAATTAAAAGGTTTAACTTTTTTTGTAAGGCTTCACTTTTTAAAACACAATTATTATAGGTCATTCAATAAAAATAACATAACTTTATAAATAATCTTCAAATTAATACTGCACAGACTTCAGAAGGAACATATAAATGTTCCTTAACAAGTTGACGCACACTTTTAAATTGACGACCCTGCTTAGAAACACATTTTTTCACTATAGCCATCATTTGTAGCAACGTGTTAAGTACTTTTAAAAATTTCTGGTCTGCTGTTTCAGTTATAATCAGAAACAACAAACCAGTTGCCACCAAGTAGATTTTTACTCATTTGATCTCCATGAATGTCAGAATAGAAGTGCACCCCATAGATTTTTTTCTTCCTCCTGGCAGATTTTTTTCAGAGGTAGACTAGTAGGGTTTTTTCCCAATGTACTTTGTATTGACTCGAATTATCAACTTTTGAGTTAGTGGCTGTGCATGTTAATTATTTGCAACCTTCAAGGACAAATCTATAAATAGGGCCTCAGATACATAACTGTTTTAACTCACTGAACATTTTCTATATTATTTGCTATTAAAGCTATCAAAACCAAAATAATAGGGACAGAAAACAGATAATCGAAGGGCTTGAAGGGGAATGGTAGAAATATTGGAGGTGTTGGAATTACATAATTTCATGATTGTGACAGTGACTATATGACTGCATTTGTCAAAACCTATGCCACTATCCACTAAAATTTGTGAATTTCACTACAAAAAATATTTTAATTTATTTTAAATATTTCTATTTGCTTT